>NC_047167.1:2827446-3127446 GCF_009819705.1 Hippoglossus hippoglossus | reverse complement strand
AATAACTTAATATATGTATCAGTTTGATTGCATAAGATTATTATGCAACACAGTGTTTAACTTCATTTTTGCAGAAGAAGCGACGCAATGCCCCATAAATATGAATTTAGCAGGTTTTTATGGAGATGAGGACGAAAGGGCGTCAATTTCATGGTTATTTAACACATTTGGTAAATGCATTATTAAATTGAATTATTGTTGTCTATTAAAGCCTTTTTTATTTAAAAAAATGAATATACTATGCATTTAGTTAAAAGGGTGTGTGTTTCGATTTTCTAGGACAGCCGGGCCTTCATCATTTGTGTGTACGCATAGTCTGAGGAAGTTCTAAATTTGTTCGCAGAGTACGTAAAAATGTAGGTAAGAACATGTTGATGAATTCCAGATTCGTGCGTCAAACACTCCTAAGCACTGTTTAAGCAAAGATGTATGCATACGCACTGTTTGTGAGTGAGGCCTAATAGTCCCTAAATCTAATGCTAGCAATGGTATTAACAGTTATAACAGCAATATTAGTAGAAGAAATTAGAACTTTCATCATAACAGAGCTCAAAAGCAGAAAACCAGCACAGTTCTGTATAGGTAAGACTGGCTGAACTTACCGTGCTGAAGTCACACGGCTCTGCTCTCTGTCCTTCTCCTGCTCCAGCTCCCTCAGCCTTCCCAGAAGGCTCTGGTTCTGCTTTTGCAGCTCTTCAACACTGCGGAAAGACAACTGGCGTGGGTTGTTGACTTCAGAGGTGCTAGAAATGTCGGCGGAGCTGCTGTCAGTCTTGATCACCCGATTACCTCTGGCTTCCTCAAGCTCGGCCAGAAGAACACACACCTTGTACAGAGATAGATAAATGAATGAATGAATGAATGAAAGCATTTGCACCAGTCAATAGGGATCTACTTTTATTCTATTTTTTACCATCATATCTTATCAACCCCTTTTCACATAATGTTAAGAACAGATCAGATGGAGATGATTAATTGCAGCACAGACCTCCAGGTTGTATGTAAAGTATCGATGTACTGGTGTTTACCTGTGTAGATGTATCATCTAACTGTCTCTCTACCCTCAGTTTTTCTCTCTCCAATGCCTCACAGCGTTGCTTGGTCTCTTCTTTCTCTTTTTGCAAACCGTGGATTTCCTGATTAAAAATGGTACACAACATACAAGTGTTACATAACAGAACAAGTTAAGGTGAATACATGTATTGCATAAAAGTCCAAAATAAATTCATAGTAGAGACACAAACAGAGAAACGTATATTATCACACACCATTCGAGCCTGTTCCAGTTTGTTGCACAGGGAAGCCATGGACCTTTGCATGCTCTCATACTCCTGTCTCTGACGTTTCAGGACGGGCGCTTTGGACTCGACTTCCTGGACGATCTCATCCAGCACTCGGCTCACTCTGTTGGTCTCCTGTTTCTCAAGCTGAAGATGCGTCTGACACTCTGCATAGGCATTATACAGCTAAACACAAAAACAGAGGATGAAGGGTTAACACTCTCTGTTACTAAAGACTACAGTTACTTTAGCTGATCATGAAGGACGTGTGCAGGTTGTCAAACAACATATTTTACACTTTAAAACCTGTTCCCCTAAACTTCAAATCTATGATGTTCAATGTGTCTTGTGGAGTTTTGTTGTAAAAAAACTAAAACATTATTTTCTGTTACTTACCAAAACACATAGTATATCCTTGAGCGCTAACATGTGTGTTAAATAAATTGAGCTTTGTAAATGTTTACACATTGTAGGTTATTCTACTAGCATATCATTTTAATCTATCTTTATTTTCTGATCTGTTTTCCTTTCCAGACCGGAATTTTGGTATTTCTAGTTTTATTCATATTCGCACATAACCTCTGCTTTAGTATTATATATTTTGGGCTTTGTGAGGCACTCATTGAAAAATCTACTAGAGATTAAATAGTACTCTCCACAGTTTACTGTTAAAGCTGAACAATACGTCAATAATATAGTTTGACTTTTAGTGATACAGTAAATTGTGTCATTGTTAAATTACTATTATTTATTGCAAATTAACCGTTGCTTAATAAGGGAGATTGTTTCCTGTGTATTGTATAACAGTAAAATATGGTTCCCTGCACTGAACACATACTGTACTTTTTATCGTAATCTTGACAATATTCATATTAACATTGTGAACTTAATAGCAACCATATCAGTGATGTAAAACATCCAAATCTACTCACGTCAAAGAACTTCATGCCAGGCTTTACAATCGCAGCAATGGCAGCTGCTGAAGGACACATGTGGTCCAGCTGCTCCTCAGTCAGAGAAGGCACACCTGGAGCCCAACACACATATACTTAAACAGAGGTGGTAGGGACAAACAACAAACAGTCACCTCCGCACAGCAGAGAGCCTCAATACAACTAATATCTACAGCAGCAAGAAAAGGTAAATATACCTTTGGAATTATCTGCATGTGTGTAAATGAAACCTAAAATATAGTAAAACATAATATATTTTAATGAATAACACACAAATCATCATATTGCTCTTGTTTCTATTAAATCCTTTATTCAAAGCTTCAGTTTAGGTTGTAAGAGAAGGAGCATGTGTGCATGCGTGTGTGAGAGAGAGAAAGAGAGTGAGAGAGCTCTTACAGCAGTGTTTACCAGAAGCCTTCATTGTGACATTTTCCAGCTCTTTCTCCATTTTCTTGATTTTTTCCTTCAACTCTGCCTCAAGCCGCGTCTTCAGTTCTGCTCCCTCAGACACCTTCTTCTCCAGAGTCTTATTGGCTGCAAAGACAACATACCCAGGAAAAAATGGGAGCAATCACGCCATGATATTAAATAGACATGCACATATTTAACATGTTTGTAAGACAAAAACCAAGAGTCTTACCCTCCCCGGTGTCTTTAACAACTTTGCTGAGCTCTTCCACAGCTCTGCAAAGTTCTTGGTTTTTTGTCTCCATATCTGTTGCTGCCCCCTATAGGGAGAACCACAAGAGTCACATGACAATACACTGGAAAGATTCTGCCTCATACTAAAATGTCCTGTTTTTTTAACAAAATATATTTAATTATTGAACACTGCAGTGACTCCCACCTTGTACAGTGAAGACAACTTGATATGAGCATTAAGCTCATTGCGGTATTTCTCCTCCATGGCACTCCGCTCATCTTTAGCCTGAAGAGACACAAAGACCATATTCCCAACAAACATGAAATAACATGAACTTCCTAGTTGGAGAAAACAATGCTACATTTACTTTACCTGTTTGAGTTTGTTGTTGAGGTCATCAGCTCTTTTACTTTGGCTTTCACTGGTTTGCTTCAAAGAAATGAGCTGACTTTCCAGTGTGGTCACCTGTTAAAGAGAAATGCTATTGGATAAGATATCATGTCTGTTTTGTTTTTTATTTGAGTGAAAGTTTTAATGCTTCCTAAAAATAGTATTGAAACGTGTTCAGTTTATTTTCAAAACAGAAACCACAGAAGCAGATTTGACTAAATACATGATTCTGTGCTGAATATTCTGTGTATGTCGTGGTTACTTTTTGTAAGTGGTTCACTTTGGCCTGCATGATGTGTTAAATGTGGAAATTTGTTTTTTAACTACATGCAAAAAAAATCTAATTAGTCTATAGTCTATACAGACTGCCGTGACTCAAGATGGTGAGCCAACACCTGCTATCTCATTGTGAATACACTCATCAGTATCCAGCCCTAATTTTAAATATATAAAAGGATGACAAATGTTTTGGCAAATATCTTTTTACAGAAATCAAAAACTGAAATTTCTCATTGAAGAATTTAGATCATCTGCTTTGGTACATCCCATTTGCTTTACTTATCCTTGAGATGTGAGAATAACTTTCTAAAGTGACTATTAATCCATCACGTCACGTTGTAATCTAAAATGTTAAGCCACTGAAGGTTCTATAGAGCTACGTGCGGATATATGGAAGGTTAATGGTAAATCTGTATTTACATTGCTTAGAAGAACTGCTTTTCTAGTCTTGATGACTACTCAAAGCACCCAAGTGTGGAATGGCAGGTGAATGGGGGGTCGAACAGCCGAGTGGACAACCCACTCTACCTCCTAACGCAGTAGCAGTATATGCAGGTCAGTAGGGTCAGTAGGATCAGAGGTAAGTGAGAGCTGCAGCTGCTCAGTTTGTGAATTTTCACTCTGGATGTGTGTTGTTATTGTGCGTTACCTGCTCCTTGGTGTTCTTCAGACTACTCTGAAGCTCCAGTATCTCTTTGCCTTTGTCTCTGTTGGTGTTGAGCAGTTCATCGGTCTTGTTCTTCAGCTCTGCGGTTGACCACTCAATTTTCTTCTCCAGTAATTCTTTCTCCTGCTCCATACGCTTCTCCCGGTGCTGCAACACACAACATTGGTTAGCCTTTTTTACAATCTAAGATTTTATGCAGGGATCATTGGAGAAAAATGCATGTTAAGCTGAGTCCCATGTGAACTTGAATACAGAACTGTGGTGGTTTCAGTGATATCCTTTATGTACCTGTAGCGACGTCTCAGATGATTGTATTTCATCCAGTTTCAACTGCAGCTCCATCTTCACTTTGTTTGTCTCAGTCAGCTTCTCGTTTAGACGATTCACATCCTCTGCAAAAACACACACATGCCCACACACACACAGTTCACAAAAAGTAACTAAAATGCCTAAAGAGAAAAACAGGTGTTTTTATGTAAATATGAAATGCAGATTTAACATTAAATGTTTCCAGATTTGTGACTGGTCCTTTTCTGAGTGTCTGAGTGTGAGGGGGTCCAGATATCTTACGTGTAAGGTTCTCCACCTCATGTGTTCTCTTCTCCAGCAACCTCGCCAGCTCCCTCTTCTCTGCCTCAATCTCATACTTGGTCTTTGTCTGCTGTAGCCACACACACACACAAACACATTTTGCCCATCAATCTACTATCAATGACAAAGTAAAAAGATTTTTGAAAGTTTTCTAACTGAAATCTCTCATTTTCCAAAGTGTTAAGACCCATTACTGTCATTTACTCTCTCACTATAAAAACAAGTTAACAGAAATTGTGGGAAAGGTCTTAATTTTGGCACTTTTCCTGTATCATACAACACTACATTTCAGAACAGCTATGAACAGGTCTTTTTTTGTGAAATAAAAGTGAATAATATTGACATTTGCTCATCACTTCCGCTTTAAACAGACAAGAATGGCACAAAACAGGTTATTTGAGATTACAAAATGAAATGCCACTAATCCAAACCATTCACTGAAATCATTTAATGACCTTTCTTCACTCACAATTCTGTTTCAAACTTTTTTTTGCATTTTACTGTGTTATTAATTTCAAAATTGAATACAATTAAATGTGTAAATAAATTTCTTAAGTTATTTTCGAGACAATAAAAGCACCATCACAACCAAACAATACAGGAATACATTTTGGGTCCTTTCTACAGAGGCCACCAAAGTATCCTAGATCAGACAAACTACCTTTTGAGTGTTTATGACAACTGATGGCTGCCATGAGATTGTCCTTCATGCTTGGAAGGGGAGGGTGAGGGGTTTTCAGCTACAACCGTATCCATCCTCAGGATGTAAGAATTATATTGATATATTTGTATCTTTTTGAATTTTCTAAATATGTTTGTAGTTAGATTTGTTAGTATTTAGTCTTGTCTTTATGCTACTGGATTAACTGCCTGTTCACTTTTGATTGCTCTCCTGCTCTCCTTGAATTGCCCCCCGGGTGAACAATAAAGTTTTGAATTGAAGTGAACTGAATACAACAGAACAGCACTGACACTTTCTGGTGAGGTGTTGGCGTATGTTTACCTGCTGTGGTGTTTTATCTTGAAAGGTATCTCCCTCTATTCCTTTCAGAGTACTCAGCTCTTCATCTGTACAGGAGAAGCATTGAGACAGTCAGACACAGAAGAGAAAAGGAGAGTACACAAGTCTAAGTTTGTTAAACTTTATGGTTAGAGATTTAATGAGCTTTAAAAACAAAAAGATAACATTGCTCTCACTGAAAGTCTCAGATTGGGTTTGACAATAAATGGCACCGACATTCACTCTTTTCATCAAAATTGGAAAAAAGATTTAAGGTTTGTATATGTGTGTGATAACTCACTGAGTTTCTTATTTTCCTCCTTCAGGGTCTGCAAGTCTCTGGTGGCTGACAGGATCTGTTCCTGGCTCTCTGACAGTCTCTTCTCGATGTCAAAGTACTGCTGCTCTGTAGGTGTGGAGGACATTAAACAGGAACACATGAGTACGCAGGACAGCAATTAAGCCTAACACTGTTACTAAATACTGTCCATTGAAAGACCACTATTTGCAAACAGCTGCAGAATTAAGTGATGCAGGCGGCTGTGGAGGTACAGTGGGTCGTCCACTAACCAAGGGGGCGGCAGTTTAATACCAGTCTCCCCGATTCCATGTGTCCTTGGGCAAGACACTGAACCCCAAATTGTCCCTGACGGCTGTGCTGGCAGTGTATGAGTAATGTGTGTGCTGCACACACACACACACACACACACACACACTATATGAATGAGTGAAAGGGAGAATGGCAAAACTGTACTGCAGAGAGATTTGGGCGGTCATCAAGACTAGAAAAGAATGAGTTTTCTCAGTTTTGCAAACTGGCACTGTAGTGTGCAGATGAGCCTGCACACTTTTATTTCATATATGTCACTGATAAGCATTTACTACACATTCAGATCTCATCTACAGGCAGCTGCATGTTTTGAATGGTTAGTAATGTTTCTCCTCAGCCAAACAAGGGGACAGCTCCCAGTGGAAGTGTGCTGTGATATATAACGTAGCATGGATTAAACTGACCACATGTTTCATTCAGAACTCGTAACTGTGAACATACGAGAGCTGCTGTATTGAGGAACCGTTCAACCAGACTTTATTGTTAGCAGCTATAAAAACACCAACACAGAAGTCAGTAGATTTTGGAATAAAAGGTACAATTCAAAAGAAAAGTCGTCATAACTCTCTTTCACCAGTTAGCACAACATCATGGCTAAAGTTAGCCGCCTAATATTAGCTCTCTAAGAAACACAACACACAACATGTATGAGCTTAGACAATAACGTTCAGTCAGTTTACAGTTTGTAGTTTATACTGTTGTTGGGTAAACTCTTTTGGAAAAGCACAGCTACCCACCACTGTCTGCTTTGAAGCGCTCGTGCAGTGTCTTCAGCGCCTCGTTAGCATTCTGCAGCTCCGTCACAAACTTCTCCAGCTTGTTCTGGACGCCTTTCGGGAGTTTGTTTAACTCCGTCCGCTCCAGGACCTGCAGCAGCACGGCCGCCATCTCCACCTTTGCCCCCGACAAACACAACAGAGAACCGACTCCGAACTCCGGTGGAATAACTCGGTGATGCTTCTTCTCCGAGAACCCGGTGACAATGCGCGAGTGTCAACCTCCTCAAACAGGAAGACCGGAAGTACGCTCCAAATCTTTCAAATTAAAATAAGCACTGACTCATATTCTACACACGTTGCTTTCAAGTTTATCTGTCTTATACAGTCAGAGTGCTCCAGATCACCACTGAATCATTTTGTGTTGAACTTCATCTTCTCTATGACTCCATTTCCAAAATAACATTAAATAAAAAGCCAATATAACCTCTCAAAATGTTGTGGATAATACTCTGTAATAATATAATAGAAATTACACCATATATTGATGTAGACATCTTCATACACCATTTTTCTTTCTTTTTTACTGCATGCATATCTATTTTTGCTTTTATTGTCTTGCTTGATGTGTCTGATTATGTTATAATCACAAAATATCAACGTCACGTTTCCTTATTATGAGACGTCTGTGTTCTTCTATTCAATGTGTACGGTATTTAAATATGTATTAAATCCTAAATTTGAATAACAGGAAGTTTCCCCACAGACAGAAGTGCAAAGCTTGTAAGTTTCTTACAAGCGACACGTAATGTGAAATGTTAATGTTTGTATTTTCAGCACCTTCATTTAGTTGCTATTAAAAGTTAGCATGCTTTAGCTAAAGTGCAATACAGGGAGTGTCTGGAATTAATACGTAGTTTTACTGTTTTCCATCAGAAGTTTTATCTTGATATTAAATGAACACTGCTCTGTTAGTTTCTTGTCTAACTTGACTAGTTTGCCTTAACTCATCCACTACGACCCCCTATGACTACGACAGAGACGTGCGACGGAAACACGTCACAGCGCAAAGCATCTTGGTACATTGTGTTTTGCCTGCTCTGCTGACGAACCACCGCTGTCAAAGTTGTCTTCAGCCTCTCATTTAATCCACTGACCTCTTGTAGGTATTTACTCACTGTACACGGACACGTTCTTCGAGCTCCAACTGTGGCACTCCTCTGAGTTACAGCTCTTCTAGTGTATGTTTATTAGTGATGTCAGCTAGCTGCAGGAGCAGACTGCCTGTAACCAAACCAAAGGTTTAACTGCTTGTTGCTTTTCAATCAGTCAGAAACCGTGTTATTGTAGATAACAGTGACCATGAAGTAAACTTGTAAACTCTCATTAAACCATCATTTAGCTGGTTGCTGTTGCTGTTGTGCGACTCTGTGATGAACAAACCCAGTGACATTTTTCTTCACCCTCTCAGACAGAATGGGTCGTGGTTATCTAGTAGAAGATGCTGTGGAGAGATATCTGTCTGACCTGTGTGGACAGCAAGCTGGTCCCCTCACAGGACTGCTCATTGGACAGGTACGTGTACATCTGTGCAACATTAAAATATACACGTGTCTACATACTGTCTGTCATCAGTAGACACATTTTGGTCAAAATGTATCTGGGAAGTATTTGTACAGTATATCCCACATTCACAAATTACAATTTTCCTTATAGGGCTTAACAAGGTACGACATCTTCTGTCCTTAACCCTCAACAAGAGTACTGAAAAACTACCAAAAAAAACTTTTATCAGGGAAAAAAACATAGAAACTTCAGTCATATGTGAGGGATCCCTCTCCCAGGATGGAGAGAAGTGCAATAGATGCCACGTGTAACAGAGCACATTAAAATAAAAACATTTACAACATTCACGAGAAAAGACAGTGGCTTACATAAATGGAGAGGTGTATCAATGTTTAAAGTATTTATACAAAAGTAAAAGTCTGACAGAGATGAAGGGAGCATCAGCGACAATTGTTATGATCATGGTATTGCCAAAAATGGTAGTATACATGAGTAGGCATATTGTATATCTAGGCAATCTAGTGGTAATCCCAATCTACGTTCAGTTGCCACCATGATCCACGATCACGATCCACAATGTGACTATGTATGTTCAGAGTGTAGACTTACTGGCTAATATCATATTAAGGCAAAATTATCATGTTAAAGTTTTTTTAAATTCATAAAGTGAAACTTTCATATATTCTAGGTTCGTTACAAGTAAAGTAAAACATTAGTATATTTATTGCGTAATTTTTGTTTTAATTTCAATGATTACGGTTTACATCTCATGAAAATATTAAACCTAGTATTGTCAATTCCATGAAGCTTGTCAGCAGACAGAACTTCAAGCAAGTTGGATTCTGTGCCTCTGCACTTTCCCTTTAAGACTCTGGGATCCTGATTTCCATATGAAATATAAAATTTACTTTCATCTTTGGCCCACCCAGCGACGGTCCAGTTCTTTTTCTTCTCAGCCCAGGTTAGATGCTTCTGACGTCTATGATTTAGGGTTGGTTTAATAATTGGAATGCAAACGTTGTGGCCCATATCCTGAAGACGCCTGAGCATGGTGGCTCTTGATGCACTGACTCCAGCCTTAGTCTCCTCCTTGTGAAGCTCTGCAGAGTTCTTGAATCTGCTTTGCTTGACAATCTTCTCAAAGCTGCTGTCATGTTAGGTCTGTTGCCTGTGCACCCTTTACTACCACACTTTTCCCTTCCAGTCCATTTTTTCCCATGAAAATATGAAAATGCTTCGATACATGGTATTTATACTGAATGAATAGTCATTTTATCAAACTCTGAGTTAAATATTCTAATGTTTTGAGTTCCTTTTTTTTTTAGCTGTAAGCCGTGATCATCAAAATTTAGATAAAATGCTTTTAGTTAATGTGTAACAAGTGTAGGATATATTCAAATTTTAAGGGTTCTAACTGACAACATTTTTTTACTTTTTCGCTATGTTCTAATTTATGGAGATGTACAAAACATATGTTGGATGTTTTGTAGTATTGTATCTTATATCATGACATGACATGAGGTGTATGTGCACTGAAGAGACAGTAACTGATAAAAATTACTTAACATTTCAGAGCTCAGCCCAAAGGGATTTTGTCGTCATGGCGACTCGCACACCCTATAAGCAGGAGTCTGCTGTAGCGTCTGGAGACTTCTTGGACAAGGAGTGGGTTACTGAGCACGCCCGACAGGTGGGTAAAGTGGAGTTCTAACCTAATACACATGCATGTGGTCTTGAGTATGTGAGTGTTTTTTTTATTAAGAATGTTTTTTATTTTAGAGCATACTTTGTTTGTATTGTTGATACACTGAGCTAAAACAGTCAATGCATGAGTAGTTGTAAAATACACATAACTGTCCAATAACTTCATTGTAGAATTAAATATATGGAACTATTTTCCAAGAGATGATAAATATGGTTGCCAAAACAGTTAAGGTGTTGTTGCCCGTGTCTGTAGACTCTAAACCACGTGTGTCACATGTAGTATGCATTTGCTACTGGTTTGATCTTTTAAGGTGTCCAGGATGCTGCCTGGAGGCCTGTCTGTATTGGGAGTCTTCATTATCACTGAGATTGATAGCAAGGACACACTAACCACACTCCGACAGGTGAGTTTCACTCAAACACAACCACTGTGGTTTTGCGTGTTTGTAACCACTGTTTTTTGCCAAAGCATTCAGCTATATTTTAGTTTTCTAATACCTGACAATTATCCTCAAAATGCATTGATTCACCTGTCAAAACAGACATCCACATTTATAACTCACGTTAGTTCTGATTCAGCTTTTAAAACAGTCTTTTGTTCTCGGTATACTTTCCACAGGGAGATTTAAGTTCTCTCTGTGTATTTCTATGCTGTATTGTTTAGCAGGACTGATGTTCTGCCTACAAATAGTTCTGAATGGATACACTCTGCTCCATGAGAAACACCATGTTAATAACTATTCATTCTAACATTCTAGTTAGTTCTTATTTCATAAGTGAACATTTTCCTAGGAAAAAGTCATTTTGCTAACTAGTCCGCAGCATATATCTGATTTGAGAATGATAACAATAAGAATGTTGCATTGTTGCACCTAAAACCTTCATCTTTTCCGCTTTAAAGTCAGTCAAAAAAATTTGTTAGTCATCCAGTACAACTTACTGCCATATTTATGACTAGTTTTACAACATTCATGCCTGTTAATTGGCTTATTTTTATTTGAATGGTGAAACTTTGTCGCAAAACTTTGATTTCAGCATGTGAATGCACGACGACCAGGAAGGATTCAAAGATTCATCAAACAATTCTGAAATTATTTTATTAAATTGTTTTTATTAAAATTCTAAAATCAACTAACCAGAACAGAATCCAGGGGTGAAGTGTTTATTATTATATTGCATTTATTTATCATAATATTTGCATTTAGGCTGAGTAGGTTTCAAGTCTCTGCTCCATTTTGATAACTTACTAAAATGAGCTCAAACCATTGGGCCCCTAGAAATAAAAAAAAAAATGATATAGAATATATATAATTGCTAAATGGGTGTCAGTTGTGTAAATATACAAAACCACTGGTATGATGCTTTTATGCTGCATTACTAGTTTTTGGCCAATAAGGGGCAGAAAAACATCAAAATCAGCTGACAGACACAAAGCTGTCCCTTATCCCTTGCTCACAAAATTGCTCTGACTCTTTATCTATCTGATCCCTGTGTACGTATCTGTGTGTATGTGTGTGTTTGCGTATTGTCTGTGTGCAGCTGGTGTTTGCTGTTGAGAACCTGATCTCCTCAGAGCATCTGTGGACCCCTGAAGATGATGACGTCACAGAATGTGTCATACTTCACGTCAACCCCAAAACTAGAAAGTATCCTTTAGCACAGTGTTCTCGCTGGATCATGTAGCTACCAGAAACTGTGTGTAGATATTCTTTAACCCCACATGTCAGGACCGTCTGCAGAACCTTTGATGTCAAAGATCCCAAGGTCAGAATTTATCTTTCATTTTTCACAAAGCAGCATATGACATATTACCCCAATGTAGTACTTTAAATGAGTAATGTCTAGGCCGCAAAAGTCACTGATCTACCCACAGCAAAAAGGAAAGTTGAAATATTTAGGTAATGAATAATCAGCCCTTTTACAGAAACACTCCAAAGATCCATCCTGATTATTTTGAATGGCCCTCAAGATTTCCCATCTGTTTGGTTTGAGTTCAGCTGAGGACAAATCACTTGACTCGGATTAAAGATTTCAAATTTTCGTACTCAAATTTTAGTTGTTTTCACTGACCCAGGTCCCAACTTAGACCTTACAATCAGATTTAGTCATGATGATCCCAGTGTTGTGTCATCAGTTATATAATTATCATTCTCTGTTCCAGAGCATGGCCAAGCCTGCCGACTGGAAGTACCAGTCAGGTGTATGTTCCTCCTGGTCCATGGTGTCGTGTTGTCTAAATGTGGACATGTTGGTACCTCTGCCAAACAACAGAACTAGCACAGAAAACATGGATGTATGTGTTAAGGTAAAGCACGTGCACACACACACACACACACACACACACACACACACACACACACACACACACACACACACACACACACACACACACACACAATCACATAAAAATTAAGCCTTTTTTAGGATTTTTCAGGGGAACTGTTCTCAGGTCTGTATTTGTTGCAGGAGGGACTGAAGGCGTGGGCGGACCAGATTAAGAGTGGATTTTGTCTGTTTGATGGAAAAAAGCTACCTGAGGATACAGAGCTTACAGCAGGACAGGTTGTATCCATAAAAAAAAAAAACTTATAAAACTGCATAAAGTAATATATTGAGTGTATTTATTCCAGGAAGACTCCAAACAAAAACAAATTAGAGTCTTGCCCAAGGGCACTTTGGCAGCAATAGTTGGATTCAAATATATAATTTATGTCCTTTTTATATCTGGACTGATTATAGAGCTGCAACAATCAAAGACAACACAGCAGTGGCCCAGCAAACATTCATTAAAGAGTTGAAAAGAAAGTTCTCATGTACATTCCTGTTACTTTGTCACACAAATGCCGTAATTCTACTGTTCATAATGTGATCATTGAAAAACTCACGCATTTAACGTTAAGTTTACTTTAAAAAAGATAAAATAAAATAAATTTGAAAATTCAGGAACATAAATTAACATAGATTAAGATTTAATTTTCTGTCTGAAGCAACATGCTTGTCTTGTCCTACCCCAACTCTACTCTAAATCATCAAACTAAAATAAAAAACACAACTCCACTCTCCCCTACTGTCCATCCGTCCACTACATCGCTGTAGTCTTATTCTCTTCTTGCATGCATCAACATGTGTTCCATTCCTTTTGTTTTCTGTACTTTCACTGCAGAAGAGGAATGTGAGACAGAAGTGCTCAGCTCAGCTGCTCATCAAACCGGTACGACTACACAAGATGCTGCATTCATACTGTCAGCCACAGTCATCACATTAGTAAGAGACACACATAAGGTGTTTCTTAAGACCATTACATGCAAACCACTTTTGAATATTTATAATTTTTGGAAGCATTTCTCACAATTTTTTTTATTGTTTTGTATGTTGTTCTCTGTATAATCACTGCTGCTTTAGGGTTGGTAAATTAAGTGATGGTGGCTGAAATAAGGTTTACCATTGTGCATGATGTTCATAAAGGAAGATTATGACGTCCTGTGTGTGTTAGGGTGAACGGAGGCAAACAGATGTGATCCAACAGTGTGGAGGCAGCTTGTCAGTCAGAGGAACAATCCACAGCAGAGCGTATCTACACAGCAACAAGCCAAAGGCCAAGCTGGCTGAAAAGGTAAAGTGTTAATACATCAGATAGTTTCAAATGTAGATTATATTCTAACATTCATCCTCAACATCATAAAATATTTCTTCGTGCACAGCTGCTGAAGAGAGATGTGATTTCTACGGTGAGCACAAGGGTTCAAATGCTCCTGGAGGAGCTGCTGACATCAGAGGAGGAGAGCAAGAGCAGCAGAGACACACAACAGACTGGTACATACACACACACTGACACACACACACACACAAATCAGAGAGTTAAAGTACAAAGGTTTCCTACGACATGGCTCGTAAGGAGAAAGAGAACCAACATGAAGAGGTTTTGGCTAAAAATAAGTTACTTTATTATATTTATCATTATATTTACTATAAAAGTTATTTAAGGAGATCACATTAATTGTTGCAAACAAACAAATGAGGTAAACTGAAAAGAGAAAATAGGGTTATTAAATTCAATGAGACAAATATAACCCAAATAGGACTCAGAGTTAATTATTTCAAATAACATTTCTAATTGAGGAAACCAAAAATTTAAATATAACCTACCTGACTAAACTATTTTATTAAAAACCAAAAAAAGCCAAACAGCACCCCTGTTACAAAAGTTTCTCTATGTATATGAGGCCACTTTTTTTTATCTATATCTTGTCTTGTCTTTCAAGTACTATGAAAATAACAGTTCACAAATATTGGAGTGAATCAAAAAAATTTACAAGCATAAATCTGTGGTGATCTGCAAAAGGCACCCTGGCGAGCTGAGAAAAACAGCCTCCCCAAATGCCAGGCTGCCTAAACTCTAAACTCTCCAATCAGGATCCTGGCAGGAAAAGGAAACACATGGGGCCACACTTTAAGCAGTTGGAGCCAATCATGTACAAGGGTTCCTATTTCCTGTTCAGCATAATCTCAAACACTACAAAGAAATGTTAAGACACAAGTTCACCCTGTACTGTGCTACAGTACAGGGTGAACAATTAACAAATATTAACGTACATCTTGAGAGGGAATGTGCCCAACAGAAAGGTTAATGACTATACCTGTAACAAGAGCACATACGTTTTGAGTGTTGCTCAAACGTAACCACACATTTGCCTTCCCTCTTATATAGCCTCAGCTCTTCATCCTCATTGATTGCACAATATGTATCTCAGAACTTTCCTCTGAGATTCAGCTCCATGTTGACATGACTGCATCACATCATCTCTGCACAGTCATGCTGCCAATCTCCTGTTGTAACACATCACAAAGGTTCTACAGCATCACATCTGGTCAGTGAAGTTCACTGAACCCATTGTCCCTTTAGCTTATGATTAGCAACTTCACAGGTCAAAGTTTAACTAAACTGAGCTCTGAGAAAAGTGAACAGGGCAGCACAACGCAATGAACTGACAGAAGCAAATGTATTTTTGCTCATTTCCACATCTGAACAGGTTTTTTCTGACCGCACCTTAATTCAAGTCACCTATCAACTAACCCTCACTGTTGCTTGGGGAACCCTGGAACTGTTTGGAAACAAATGGAAACTTAATGAACTATTTTCTTTAAATTGCCACTTGTACCAACTTTTTTATTGATAACCATAATAACATAGGCAACAAATGTTGAAACTTAATCCATCTCATAATTTTCCTAAATATCTACTAAATGTTTAACCTCGGCTCCTTTGTGTCTCTCTTTCAGAGCAATTCTGCTTCCCTCGGCGTATCTTCTGTCCTGTAAAAGCGACTGGGCTGGTGTGTGTTTGTGACTACCAGTTCAGTGACGAGGGCCTGTGTGAGATGACTGACCGGCTGAAGGAGATGCTGGACATTGATGCAGTTGAGGAAGACTTAGACACCAGGCAGGAGATGACTGCTGAACTCAGAGAGAGCAATATTAAAGCAGGTCAGGAAAGTTGTTTACCGTGGGCTTCATGTGCATTAAATCTGTAACGTAGTATTGTCACAACAAAATATATTTTATAGTAAGAGCAGATTGAAATCAAAGTACCATTTTGAATTCTCTTTCCTCTCATCACTGACTTGTTTATTGCTTATTGAATGGATTGATAAGGGTTTTGGTATTAAAATATTACCACAATGTTGGTTATAAATCATACACGGTATATACTTGCATCAACAACATGTTGGCACTATACTGTACTAAGGTCATAGTAGTCAAGAAGCTCTTTTAAAGGGAAGTGGAGACGAACTCTATGATGAATTGTAAAAATCCAGAAAGACCATACATACTTGAAATTAAATATATATTTTTTAAATGCCATTATGTTGAGATGATGAATTAATTATTTGGTGTATGGAGGTTTTTTTGCGATAACTTTGGTAAGGATCCGGGGCTTACCAAATTGGAATCAGCCAGCACCTTTTTGGCACCTCCTTTATTGCCCCCTCTGTTTAACTTGTATGTATCTATCGAAAAATGGAAAATCAACAAAACTATTGGCTGAGATACACGTGAATATTGTGTAGCTGTTGTTTCAGAAGCATGGACAGCACTGTTAGTAGCAGTAAAAGTAACAAAGTAGATGTGATCTACAGCTGGACAGACGGGTCATGATTCTCAGAACAGACTTTTTATACCTTTACAACATAAATTACAAGTTTTCACTGACCAGCAGCATGTAAAGGTTGTAAATGGATTATTTAAGTCAGTTTTTCATATATATGGATTTATTGTGCTTAATGTTTTTCCAGAGGCCACTGTGGAAACTGCTAAAGTGCCAGAGCCCAAGAGAAACAACTTCACAGGTTTGTACTGAGGAAACAGCTTCACCTGTTTCCTGCTGCATCTGTCTTCACCACCCAGACTAGTATTAAAAGAAAAGTCTCATGACATCACAGTAACAGCAAAGAAAAACAAACATCTGCCACCTTCAAATACTGGTCACTTACAGTTCAAAGAATTTTGAGAGATTTGTTGTAACTGTGAAGTCAAGTGTGGACAAAAATGGTTCAGGCTATACAAATGGAAAAACCATAATGAATGTTAAAATTATAGTGCATTCTCATCAGCATACATTAGCTTGATGTAATGATTAGGGATGGATCTGAATTGATGAATTTCATCCACAATAATAAAGTCACACTTTTTTAAACTTTGTAACAAACATGGTCAGGTTCATAATCTTAAAGGGGACATAGCATTCAAATTCCACTTTGTTAGTGCTTCTACAGGTTAATGTGGGTATCTGGCATGTCTACCAACCCAAAAACTCTGGGGAAAAAACACTCGCGCGTTTTGTTATGGTTCCTCTATGTCAGAAACGTCATGCTTGAGTGACTCGATTGAGCTTCCTGGGTTTTGTGTCGTAACAAGGAACTGGAAGTCTCCCTACATGGCCTTGGCCCACCCCCCACCTCATCCCCCTCCCCCACCTCACCCCCCGTCCCCCCCGTCCCCCCACACTCGTTACGCCGGGTTTGCGAGGCTGCGAGGCAGCGCAGCGCCGTTCCCAAGCACGCAGCCGCCTGGCTGTTCACACGGGACGAGCATTTCTCCGCTGGTCAGCCCGCGATTCACTCACATGTGGCATTTGTCTGGATCGTTGGGACTGGGAGGCTGCAGCAGTTGCTCGGGCGCGACCGCTCGCTCTCCCATGTGTGAGCTGGAATTTGTGTCAACGCCACACAGCCAGCAGTGTGGAAGACTTCCGCAGTGTTCAGCACTACTGTAACACTGGCACAAACACAGAGCCCCCCCACTCGTTACGCCGGGTTTACACCGGACGCGGAAGCTGTTCACACGGGACGTGCATTTCTCCGCGCTGGTCAGCCCCATAGACTGTATATATAAGGTCAGCCCGCGATTCTGCTTTCTCCGCTTGTTGTTGTACCCATTGAATGTCGGGGTTCGGGGGTAAATGATGGTCTTCATAGCCCCCCCCCCCCCCCACCCCCACCTCTCTTTCTCTCTCTGTCTGTCTGCTTGTGTGCTTGTAGTGGATGGGCAGAGGGGGACATTTAATTATGTGATTGGGAAAATTAAAACTCCAGGACAACAGAAGGGGAATACAAAGTATGGGATGCATATTTGATAATTTATATCATATAAAATATGTAATTTATATCGTTTAAAATCATGGGGGGGAGGGGGAGGGGGGAGCTGGCTCATTAGCATTTAAAGGAACAGGCACTCAAAACAGGTCACTCTGTGGAGGGCTGTTTTATACAGGGTAAAAATGGTGCAGTTGTAAATGATCCTTGTGGTATTTTGACCAAAGTATGTTACACACATTTCATTAAGACCCCAAGGAACCATATCAAGCTCTGCAGAGGGTTACAGGCAGCAACATCGCTCAGAGTGCAACCACGAGTAGTTAAAAAGGAATGTTTTTATACAATATGATAAACAGGAAACAAAACAGAAATCAGACAGGAAACATCTGCCGTCTGGCATTACTGCTACAGAAAGAGGAATCAACCCCAGCACCCAGTTGCACAGATAAAGGTCAAAACAGTAGTAAGACATTGATCAGTGGAATTTTCCATTATACTCACATGTCAAGCTGTGTTCATCATGGATCAGTATGATGAACAGTTGTTTTGGAGGGAGTAATCTAGTGATATGATAGGCTGAGAGTGTATTTATTAGACACCACTCCCTCTCGTCCATATTCATCTTCATCCAGCTGTTGTGCACTTTGTGTGGCTGCACATACATAAACCAAAATAGTTCGAGGTTGCACACAGACCGGGCATCCAAGACCTTCCGTCCTCCCTTTATTTAATGCAAACATCTGCAGCCACTGCATCTGTAGTCTTTTCACATCTATGTGTAGTTGTTTTACAACTTTTCACAGTTCTTTTATTTCTCTTTTTAGCCATTTGATAGATTTTTCACAAGCCATGTGAGAAAGAGTTTGAAGTTTGTACACTCACTGCCATGACACTTCTCTTCTGTGTTGTCCAGGTGTTGCCATAGCTACTGCTGCCGCCGTACTTGCCGCTGCTGCCTCAATGCTTTATCTCAATGATGTTTGACATGTATAAACACATACCAAAATAAAGTGAATTTGTTCTGAACAAGTGTTTCCTGGTTCTATTGAAAAGAAGAAAGCAATGATAGTAATAACAGTTCCCTCTGTAGGTATAGTGACAAATGCTGCTTGTAGATGTACAGTCACAGCTTCTCTGTTGAAACATAGTTAATGTCCCTTCTATGTAACAATCTATCTACCTATATAAATGTTATAATCTGATCTAGTTTAACATCATAAGATTAGCACTAGCACTAGAGTAAAAAAAAAGACTCAGTAAATAATAATAGTATGATGTATTGTCTTTTTCTGTAGCCATTTACCTGCAGTTGTAAATTTACACACACACACACACACACACACACACACACACAAACACACACTGGCACTGTGCCAAAACCTTGTGGGAAATCCACTTCTGTTTCAGGTTCTTTTGTTTTTGGTTTAAAGTTTGCATAGAAATTACCTTTTCCAACTTGCATGCAGTCTGCATACAAATCAGCCTCAGTGTCCAGGCCTTCTGGTGCTTTTCTCTAATCATTGTTCAGTGCTTCTGCAGTCAAAAGAAATCCTCGACACATTAAACAGGGGGGTGCAGTTTGTTGTTCTCCTCTCCTTGCCTATGCACTTAACACGTCTATTAACTTTCCTGTCCTAATTTAACTTCTGTCTGGTTTGTCCTTGAGACAGACAGGAATGAGTTAAACAGGGAATTATATATCTGTTCGAAAACACTCCCCTCACAGGAGGTGGAGTTTGGACCCAACAGTTTTTACTGGTTTGATTTATACAAAGCTCAGCTGCAAAACACCCACAAAACTTGCCCCATGCCCAGCCCTGCGGAACTTTAACCCTGGAAACTGATAACAGCTCTGTTTGTTGGCCGACCTTATCGACAGGTCTCTCTGTGAAAAGACAATGTGGTTTGGTGGCTTTAAGAGGTCAGCCTGTTATCTAACATCTCTGTTAGTAAGTAAAGCGGGCTGAGGAAGAGCTCGCGCATAGTTCCATTTGGGAGCAGAGCAGTCCCGGACAGTGCTTCGGACCTCTAATCCAGAGACCATCAAGAATCTCCTGAAGATCATTTAAAGGGCTTCACTCTTAAGTTGGACAGAAGCATCATGTTGAGTAAAGACCTTCCAGACATTGAGGTAAACTATTGAATGAATGTTTTATCTCTTTTCTCAGCAGGATTCTCCAGTTGTCTATGTCTTCATAAATATACCATGTATCCACAAATTCACAACAGATTTACAATAAAAAACACACATTTAGGCTTTTAATTATTTTTTTGTAATATTGACAGTGCACATCATAGTACTTGAAAGATGGGAATACAACATTTTTTATCCCTGACTGAAGGTCAAGGTCAGTCTTTTGTTATATTTACTTTGATGTTTAAAACACAAACACAAGTCTCCATGTGTTTTAATGAACCCTTTAACCCTTTGTGGCTGTGTTTGATGACAGAGTAACTCCTCTGACAGGGTTTTTATATTACTTTACAGCCTGGTAAAGAAGAAGTTTAAATCTGTGCACCTGCTGAAATACCACACCATTACAGAGTACTATAAATTAGGTGATAAGAAAATTCAAATCATCTTTACTAGTCCTCAAAGCATTTCTTTTACAAGTGCAAAGAGAGTTTGGGGATAAGCCTCCACTACTATGGACAAAACACTAATCCAAGGCTTCACATGGGGCCACTGTGCACATGAGTTAACCACTGATTCATCTGTATTCATGGGAAAGTAGAAAAGCACTGTTCTTCTACTTCTCATTTTACTTATCACAAGTTCTACTCAGACTGAGAAACGATTATGTAATGTCTACAGTGGCTTGATTTCAATTTTCTGAAGTTAGAATAAAAAAATAATCCCACTGTTATCCTGGTAACTTCGGCGTAGATTTTAGAATATAGGACAAGATGGTAAATGTCCCTTGTACGTTTGAAGGTCTTCTGCACAATTTAAGTTACCAACTACCAGTAGATGAAAGCAGGTGTTAGCGGCCACCAGCAAATGTTAGCGATATAACCTTAGTTGTCATCAAGAGTTTTGGCCTTGTAATCAAAGATAAAGGCTGAACTTGAGGGTACACTGAGGTAAAGATAAATCTGACTGGCTACTGGCTTGTATGGCAGTACAATGAAAGCCATGTGGCCCACTCAGTAGATCAGACATCCTTACCTCTATGCCTTTTTAAACTAAACACTGTCCCATTTTCGAACATAGGACAAGATGGAGAACATCCCTTGTATTTTCTACCATACTAATTAATGCCTACCACCAGTCTATGTTAGTGGATGTTAGTGACCACCAGCGGATGTTAGGGGCATATCTTCAGTTGTGTACCTTAGCGTCATCAGGTGTTTCTGCCTTTTAATCACAAGACACCCTCTTCTAAGGCAGGCCGACCACAGGTTGATCAGACCTGGGTGCTTGTCCCTAGTCTCTTGGGGCCCAGTTGGGATCTTTCCTCCTGATCCAGAGCCATTGGCTGCAGCGTTCTGCAGTCTGTGATGTTTCTTTTGTGGTCATGATTTTTTCCCCAGTCATTCTGGAATAGAAGGATATTTCACTCTCTGCCCTGGTACCATTCTTTTCTTTTAATGGAACATATCTCTTGTGGTTCAGCCAACTTCATCACTGAAATCCACACTGAAGCAATTTAGTGGACCTAAATACTGGGGAGATCACTGTGGAAATTAAAGGAAATACATCATATTTTATTTGTATAGCCCATATCCACAAATCACAATTTGTCACAATGGGCTTAACAAGGTGCGACATCCTCTGTTCTTAACCCTCAACAAGAGTAAGGAAAAACCCTACAAAAAAAAGAAACCTCAGAGAGAGCCACATGTGAGGGATCCCTCTCCCAGGAGGGACAGAAGTGCAATAGATGCAACGTGTAACTGAACACATCAACAAAATTACAATATTTACAACATTGATTAAAAGAAACAGTTTTTTACCTAATGGAAAAGTGTGTCAATGTTTATACATAAGACATTGTCTGATAGAGATCAAGGGAGCAGCTATGACAATTGAAATAGAGGAGTGATTGCCAATAATGGTAGAATATGTGAGTAGGCATATTGTATATCAAGCAGTCTTGTTGTAATCATAGTCCATGATCAGCCGCCACGATCCACAATTCACCATTACGATTCACGTTAGCTGCCACCATGATCACGATCTACGATCCACCATCATGATCCACGATGTGGCTGCAGTAGTGATCCTGGATCTGCAAACGATAAATCTCAAGGACTCCAGGGAAGAAGTCAGTAACATGTATTGATGAGACATTAATGTGACAAAGAGGGATAAGAAGAAAGAGAAGCTCCACGTGTCATGTGCCCCCCGACAAAAAAGGTGGTTTTACTCCTAAACGTACAGATGGTGTCTGCCTCCCGAACTGAAACTGGGAGATGAGTCCACAGGAGAGGAGCTTGATAGCTGAAAGCTCTGGCTCCTACTCTACTTTTAGAGAATTTAGGGATGACAAGTAAGCCTGAATTCTGGGAGCACAGTGCTCTAGTGGGTAGATATAGTACTATGAGCTCTTTAAGGTAAAAAACTGCTCTGTAGGCCTATTACATCACAAGAAACAATATACATTCCTCTACAAGTGAAAATAATAAAATGATTAAATGAGCTGCATGGATACAGTCAAATATATTAGCAACAAAGTGAATATTAAAAGGTCTTAAGGTTTATGCTCCTTAGCCTGGTTGGGCCGCACATTATATGGCTAGGTTTCAACAATACATCTTCCTGACAGCAGCTTTAACAACCAACACTGAGGAGTACAAGTGTTTTGTGAGACTTACAACTGATCATGCAAACTTACATTCCTTTACTATACTGATCTGTCTTGATAAATATGCTAGTCTGCCACTTTAACGTGTTGCAGCAATGAGGATTAAAAGGATAAAACGTCATGTTATGTTGACCTAATGTGGTCTAATGGTCTTTTGTAACAAGCCACGTGTTTTGTGCCATGTGTAAGAAGCTGTAGATCAGTACCGTACGGTCAGAGTGAAGGTATGCATGTGTAGAGATGTGGAAATAGTTTCAATGTTCAATGTTATGAAAGTCTGCATTAAAATCTTTATGTTATCTGTATGTTTAGAAAATAAGATTTTTTATATATAGAAAGAATTATAATAACCTGACAAAATATTATGCTATACCTCCATTATGTAATTTGAAACTATAAAGCTATAAGGCTGTTACATATTCATCCGACATGGTCACAAAACGTCAGTGCATCGACCCTGCAGCCCTAATCATTATCTTATCATTTTGACCCTAGCCAACCCTTCAAACAAGCAACCTTCCTAGAATGTTCCATGGTATCAGTGTTTTTGCCAGCAGATTCCCATGTTTCAAGACAGATGACAGCAGTGGCTCATGAGTAACAGGTGGAGAGCAATGTTTCAATGCAAAGTTTCCATTTATAATCCACAATTCTAAAACCTCAAGTTAGTAAAAAGGATACAATTTGTTTAACTAGATTTATGGAATTAACAAGACATTAGCAATGAACAGATCTTGACATAATGTTAGAGGTGTTTGTTATATATGTATATATTCCCAAATCCCAAATGGACATGCTCATTCAAATGAGGATATACGAAGATGGGGCATGTTCGACAGACACATAAACTTAACCTTCCTAAACGTGGACATCATGATGATTACAAACATTTTTGGAATCATAACAATGGAGGTCAATTTACAAGTGGGTTGTTTGTTTTGTTTTTGTTTTGAGAATCCGGCAAAGTTGTTTTTAAAAATGAGAAATGTATCGTTATCATAATAATATAGCTTTGCTATCCTGAAATAACAACATACTCAGCTAATGATCTTGTTACAACAGGATAAAAAAGAAAGTTGCAACCATGGCTGCTCTTGGCTTTCATAATGAAACGTTTTAGGTGGTATATGTTTTCTGGAGTAGTTGTTGATGGGGGCCTAAGAATCATGAGTTAAATTTCTGTCTATTTTTACTGATGTGTTGATCTATTTTACATAATTTCTTACAGAGCCTCCTGGCTCTGAATCCCAGGGTGAACACTCACGCTCACATCATGTCCACAGCAAACAAGAAGAAAGAAAAAAAACACTGGAAAAGAAACCCTGAGAGAAACTGTGACGTAAGATTTACCACACAAATGACAACAGACACACAACCAGAATTTGGTCGCATGATATAGTAAATAGCATTTTCTCTCCTTTTTACCCAGTTTCATCATTCTACATTACTGTCTTCATTGTTATTTTTCCTCCTCTCTTCTTTCTCTCAGTCTTGTGTGAAGTTGGAGAACAACTTTGATGATATCAAACACACAACACTGAGCGAGCGCGGAGCTCTACGAGAAGCACTAAGGTGAGAATGAATTATATTATTATTCGTGACACAATTGCACAATGTCAACTGCAAATTTTTATCTCAATGGAATTTCCACACAACCAGCTAGTATTCGCGTGATTGGTGTGAACGCAGTATAACAACATTATGAGCTCAAGATTTAAAGACATTTCCCAGTAGCAGCTGTACTTTGCATTATTCTTAGTTCGGTATCAGCAAATGTTACGGTATTAGCATGCCAACTAGCCAAACTAAGATGGTGAACATAGTAAACATTACACCTGTTAAACATAATCGTGTTTGCAAATGACGTTATTTAGCCTTTTTCAAGATGTTCTGTTCCTCTGCAGCCTCCTAAAATGTTTTAACATTGCTGTACTTCAATAATCATTTTTCAAACCCATGTTTTGGGATTTTTTTTTCACTTTGGTGATTTTTTCGGAAACATTTAAGCTCCTTTTAATCCTACTGCCATCTCTGCACACAAGTCACAGTCTATATGTTTTTGGTTCCTTGATGGTGAAAAAAGCTACCAAACACCATCAGAGCTTGGGCATCTCTTTCTATACTCACATTCCTCTGGAAGAGAACAGTTTCTCTACTAACACCTCTTACAATCGAACGTATCTAATCAGAACATACTGTGACTTCTTTACGTGATCTCCTATACTTTGTTTTATTGAAAAGGTACTACTTAGTTTAAGGTCTCCTACTGTACTGACGCTTTCCTGTTGTTACTTGTCTAAAGGTGCTTTGGATGTCTGCCAATTGAATGCATTATGCATTAATAGTTTTTGCTTCCTTTTCTGAATCGAAACAAGATTTTTTAATCCCAGCAACTTTGTTAAACTGTCCAATAAAAGTAAAATATGGCTTTTAGGTGTCTAAAATGTGTCGATGCTCCCTGTCAGAAGAGCTGCCCGACTAACCTGGACATCAAGTCATTCATTACAAGCATCTCTAATAAGGTAATCAAATACATTCATACACTGTTGCCTGCATGAATGATGCTTGCAAAAAGTAATCCAATAAAGAAAGAATAATAATGAACATGCTAATCGTGTGTGTGCGTGTGTGTGTGTGTGTGCGTGTGTGTGTGTGCGTGTGTGTGTGTGTGTGTGTGTGTGTGTGTGTGTGTGTGTGTGTGTGTGTGTGTGTGTGTGTGTGTGTGTGTACCAGAACTATTATGGCGCAGCTCGGGTCATCCTATCTGACAACCCCCTGGGTTTGACCTGTGGAATGGTTTGTCCCACATCAGATCTCTGTGTAGGAGGCTGTAACCTGTATGCATCTGAGGAAGGACCTATCAACATCGGGGGGTTACAGCAGTTTGCCACTGAGGTACAAAACATGTGATTAACTGTTTTGGGAATTTTACTTCTAAAATCATCACTGTGGTGTAGTTTATAACAACCAAACACTCAAATGACTCAGCTATTATCAGTTTCTGCCATTTGCAATTCGGTCATCATTATCTCAAATACCCATTTACTGTACAGTATGTGTATGTGATTATGTTTTTGACAACCAAATAAATATTACTCGGCATAATGCACACAATTACACAACTCTTACACTATCATCTACACATGTGTCTACACATCTGTCTCATCTACACATCGCACTTTTTTCTCTCGTTAATTATTTGCCCTTGGCTCACAGTTTTAGAATTATGTAGAACACATAATGTAAACTTTAAAGCAACACTATACAACTTTTTAACTTTAAATAGCAGCTTTGTTTCGTGCCAGTGCTGACCACAGTGGCCACTGTTAATTACATAGCCTCAAGTCAGCTATGACATGAATGCAGTGTATTAAAGAGATTGACAAGGGTATTACTTCAAATGTATCTGTGTCATTTTTTCCCAGGTGTTCAGTAAGATGGGCATCCCTCAGATTAGGAATCCTGATCTCCCACCGTCTGATGAGATGCCAGAGTCTTACCACAGCCCCATTGCTCTGATTGGCTGTGGCCCAGCATCAATCAGCTGTGCTACATTCCTGGCCCGTCTGGGATATGACAATATTACTATATTCGAGAGACAGAAATACATTGGAGGGCTGAGGTAAGGTATAATTATCTGTCTATGCTATATCTGAACAGATTATACTTAACACCAAATTATACAAAGCAGGGGTTAAGATAAAGCAAATTAACTACAATTAAAAAAAAAAAAAGAATCAACAATACTAAAATAATAGCAAATTAATTAGTGGATTAATTGGGGAGTGTTGAATCAAAGTGGGGTAACAGTAACTGAATCCTGGCCTGCAAGAAATAATCAATCCCAGTAATGAGAGAGACAGACAGACTTATTGTTTATGAGACGTTGCAGATTGGCCTTATGAATTTACATGGTAGAATATCAAGAAGATAGACATATAAAACATTAAAATGTTCAAAAATATATATATGCTCTTCCATGCAGCACAGCAGAAATCCCCCAGTTCCGACTTCCCTATGAGGTTGTTCAGTTTGAAGTAGATCTGATGCAAGATCTGGGAGTCAAGGTATGAAGTCACACACTGTTCAGATGCATATTTCTGAAATGATGTAGCAGTGTTCATGATGTTACATAAATAGTGAAATATATGATGCAATAGCTATTATCAAGTCCTCTGTTGGTTGTTTTTGGTTTTCACTTTTTTATATTTCTTGATTATTAATAGTCATAATGGCCTCAGTATATAAAGGAATACAAGCAGATAACAAACTAAAGATTTGATAGAAAAATAATTTATTAAAAATACTCCACATCTTCCATTTAACCTAGTGACCTTAAATGTTAAAGAATATTTAGATTGCTTATATTGTGATAAAATTAAAAAAAAATTATAACTGTAGAGACCCAACACTGTTTGTGTTAAATGTATTAAATATTAGCAATAAGACAGTATTACTGTCTCACGCTCACAGTTGTTAAAATGTGTGTGTGTATGTGTACAGGTGGTGTGTGAGAAGGGTCTCGGTGTGAACGGAATGACTCTGACGTCCCTGAAGGAGGAAGGATATAAAGCTGTCTTTATTGGCATTGGTGAGTGCCACTTGCAAAACTAGTTACAAAGTTGTAATGGACTATTTTAACTTTTAGACAGCTCCCCTCAACAATTACACTGTGTCTGTGACAAAAACAATTTTCTTCCAATATGTCGTTTTTTTGTGTGTCAGTGCATTTGTATACATCTGTGTATGGTTTTTTTTGTGTGTGTGACTTCAGGTCTCCCTCAGGCCAACAGAGCTGCAATCTTTCAGGATTTGACCATGGATCAAGGCTTCTTCACCTCCAAAGACTTTCTGCCCATGGTGGCTTTAGCAAGCAAGAAAGGTAAGTCAACTTGAAACAAAAAAATCCCTTAGAAAGCCAGTCAGGTAGGATGCTTTGACTCATATTACAATATTCAGTAATACTTGCAGGGACAGGAAATAAATCAGGTGCCAGCTGTGCAGTTCTGAATTGAACCAGTAAATGAAAAGATTTATAAATTATAAACAAATTATAAAATGGACTAAATAAAACAGTGAAAAGAACATGATGCAAAAAGTGTTATCAACAATACATTGGGCCAACACATTATGTAACATGGTCAAAAAGTGTTTTTTCTCCTCCTCTATAATCTGATCTAACTTTCTTCTTCTTTCTTCTAACTACTGCTACTACCTTCTTCTAGCACAGTTGATGATATTACCAGTCTCCATGTACACATATTGTAAAGCATAAATGCACCATTTAAACTTTTTTTCTCTAGAAATGAACATCATTATTATAATAATCAGATCATTAGTCACATTAACAACTAAATTATTCATATTCAGTTCTGGCTCTCACAGGTACTGTAGAACATACTCACTCACTCAGGCACACAATTCTTTTCTGGTGACATCACTCGAGCTATCTTACATAATTGGTATTACAGGAAATGGGTTGGTTGAAATGTACAGGAAGGGATACAGCCCCACCTTACTTCACATTCCTAGTTTAACTAAATTTCTAGATGCCTCTGCAATAATGATTGAGTCATTTGATCCCATTGACACAAAACCACAGAAAAATTATATATATCGTGTTTCACATCCAACTACACCAAATACATACAAAGGGTAAAGAGCATTTTTTATCTTCTGACTCATGGAAAAATTGGAAAAACAGCCTCTCAGAATCAGTTTGGAGCCCTCATGACTGTGTGTTTCTGTTTGTCTCTGCCTCTGTCTCCCTCTGTCTAGGTATGTGCCATTGTCGTACCTCTCTGCCGGAGTTAAGAGGCATAGTGATCGTTTTGGGGGCTGGAGACACTGCGTTTGACTGCGCCACCTCTGCTCTTCGCTGTGGAGCCAAGAGAGTGTACGTCTGCTTCAGGAAGGGATTCACCAACATCAGGGCTGTTCCTGAAGAGGTATGACTGTGGGATGGACAGATCCATAAACAGATGGATACATGGAGATTGCTAAATGTATGTGTTCTTTTTTTACTCCTGTCAGATGGAGCTGGCAAAGGAAGAGCAGTGTGAGTTCCTGCCCTTCCTCTCTCCTCGTGAGGTCGTCATGAAGAATGGACGGGTTGCCGGGTTACAGTTGTGTCGCACGGAGCAGAACGAGGAAGGTGATTGGCTGGAAGATGAGGACCAGGTTGTCAGGCTGAAGGCCGATTACATCATCAGTGCCTTTGGTTCCATGTTGAACGAGCGGCAAGGTAATGAACCAATCAGGTGACTAAGACACCAACTGATCAACAGTTGGCCTTTTTGATTAAATGTCCACGATAGTATATATTTTCATTGTTACATATGAGATACTGAGTCATTGAACTTTTAGTTTTGTTGAAGGTGTTTCCGACATGCTAACACATGTTAAACTAATCTGTGTTTGGACTGCTTAAAGTGACTGATGCCATGGCTCCTGTGAAGATGACCCGCTGGGGCACTCCAGAGGTCAACACAGACACCATGCAGACCAGTGAGCCCTGCGTGTTTGCGGGCGGAGACATCGCTGGTTTGGCAAACACCTCAGTGGAATCAGTGAACGATGGCAAACAGGCCTCATGGCACATTCACAGATACATACAGGTACTGTACCAGTGGAGATTTTCTCTTTGTCAAATATTTAAAATCCTTAAAGCTACAATATGCAAGTTCTGGAGATTAAGCATGAAACATGAGAGCAAACACTCCTCCCACCCTTCCCTCTTCCTGCTCAGTTACGCATCAACCTGCATCCTTGTCCCATCTCAGCTATAATGCAGGAATCAGGGCTGTCAGTTGATCATAGTGCCGCATTTCAGCCGCTATTTTGAGTTCGAAGCCTTGATGAGATAGGGGCTGTAGACCACTTCAATTCAGTTTTATTTGTATAGCACCAAAAAGCACAATATGCATTCATCAAGACCTTACAATAACATAGAGAAACCCAACAGTTCCCACAGCAAGCAAACATTTGACCACTATTTCAGTTCTGTCAGACTGGTTGTTAAAATAGAAATAATATGAGTGATATTTATAGGTATAATGATAACAGCAACAACAAGAATAATAATGGTAGAGAAAAACAGTTAGAGACATGTAGTAAAGTGATATTTAATACATGGGAGGCAGCGAGACAGAGAGAAAGAAGTTCTCAGTGCATGGTGGGAGTTCCCCCAGCAGCTGTGAGCCATGAGCCTTTGGCCTTTTTTGATTGATACGTGACATTTGACTGTGGCTCAACAGGTAGAGTAGATTGTTCACTAATCAGAGAGTCAGTGGGAGAGAGAGAGACCTGTGGTGTTAAGTCCTTTGAGATGTCATTAAGATTTGAGAAGTGCTATATAAATGCAGTCCATTGACCATTTAATATTGCACTTGGGTATGTTTACATGTTGATTACATGTTGTAAACATACCCACTATGACTTTTAAGACATGAGTGCAATTTTGTTCAGTAGTTGGTTTTTATGACTGAGATGCATCATAGGAGGACGTGAATGCATCACACAAAGAGCAGATGGATTGTGTTCTTGTAAACTCTGAGTAGTACGTTCATGAATAATGGGATGTGACATCACACCTAAATAGATAAAATGTAATATTAGTTATTTAAAAATCTGCCCTCCACTCCCTTCCTCCTGTAGTCCCAGCATGGACAGACGGTGGACCCAGTCCCAAAGCTGCCATTGTTCTACAGTGGTATAGATGAGGTGGACATCAGTGTAGAGGTTTGTGGAATAAAGTTTCCCAACCCATTTGGCCTGGCCTCCGCTCCTCCCACCACCAGCACGGCCATGATCAGAAGAGCTTTTGAACAAGGATGGGGCTTCGCTCTGACCAAGACTTTTGGACTGGACAAGGTAGAGATACACTACAATCACATGGTTTGGAAGTGCACAAAAATGTTATGTTTGGTTGTTGTTTTTTTTAACCAGAAATAGATTTTTATGAAAGACCCTATAGGAGATTTTTTTAGATGTTTCTATCACCATTAGCAAAAGAACATGGGTCATCCCTCCATTATGCTCAATATCAGTTTACCCACTGTAGGTATTTTAAAGAGGCCTGTAAATGCTTGTCAAAGAGCATTTTACATCATCGTACTTAACCCATTTCTCTGCAGGACCTGGTGACCAACGTGTCTCCTCGTATCGTGCGTGGCACCACCTCAGGTCATTTGTACGGACCAGGCCAGGGCTCCTTCCTCAACATTGAGCTCATCAGTGAGAAGACAGCAGCCTACTGGTGTCAGTCAGTGGCTGAGCTGAAGAGGGACTTCCCCAACAATGTCAGTCACATCACATTTGCTGCTGTTGCCTGGGAGGTGGTGAGCATTTGTAAAATGAATCTCTCCCCGTCTCTCTATCAGGTGGTGATCTCCAGTATAATGTGCAGTTACAACAAGGAAGACTGGACAGAGATAACTAAGATGGCAGTGGTGAGACCAACCACTATCCGATAATATAATGTCACTCATAGAGCACACAGGGTATAATTATGGTATAATTACACAGTGCATCAAATGTTTCAAGTGTGTAGTTAGTAGAAAAAAGAAAAAAAAAGATATATTTTATGTTTAGGATTCAGGAGCAGATGCACTGGAGCTGAATCTGTCCTGTCCTCATGGGATGGGAGAGAGAGGGATGGGACTGGCCTGTGGACAGGTGCGGGCATGCACACACACACACACACACACACACACACACACACACACACACACACACACACACACACACACACACACACACACACACACACACACACACACACACACACACACACACACACACACACACACACACATGCACATACACTTACAGATTTACAGCCTGTGTTTTGATATGTGTGTTTGTCATTAGGACCCGGTGCTTGTGCGTAACATCTGTCGCTGGGTGCGTGAAGCCTCTCCCATTCCGTTCTTTGCCAAACTGACACCAAACGTGACTAACATTGTTGACATTGCCAAAGCTGCTCATGAAGGTAAACACACCTCACCACACTCACAAGCTTCTGTTTCTTCCCTCTATGTCATTTCTGCTACTTCTTTTATTGCATATTAAATCATTTCAACAATATAGGTATGTAAAGAGAGTCTAGCACACATGTTGACTGTTGTTACTGTTGTGTCGTTTCATAGGCGGAGCAGATGGAGTCACTGCCACCAACACAGTGTCAGGTATGATGGGACTGAAGGCAGATGGCTCGCCTTGGCCAGGTGTTGGAGTGGGAAAACGCACCACGTATGGAGGCGTGTCGGGTAAAGACACACAAAAAAACACAATCATACATACAATCCCTTGAAATTGTTATTGTTATTCATCACTACTGTGAAGGGTACACATCTTTGTAGAGCACTGCCAATAAACCTACAGGAAGACTGGAAAAGGAAAGAGTAAATAGGGAATTATCAAAATGAAAGCAGAGTTTAAGATGTCTTGACCTTTACTCCATAATGTGGGTTGAGCTTGTAAATCTCCCTTATTGAGCATCTTTCATCAGAGCCTCTCTGCCTGGTAAACAGCCATGTTTACAATCTTGTAACACAGGCTTTCTGTTACACATGTGTGGTCATGCAGAGAATAACCAAATCTATCCTCAAGGCTCAGTCCAGAGCCACAGAATATAATATAAAAACCCTCTTTATGTGTTTACAGATACAGTTTTAAGCCCTATGTGACAAACTGTGATTTGTGTATATGGGCTATACAAATACAATTTTATTGATTGATTGACAGTTGATGTATAGTGACACCTGTACCTATGGATTTATGACAAGTAAATACACAGTACACACTACAGACCCACACCTTCACTTAGTGGCTGCAGGTTAAAAGCACCATGAAGGAGAAGTTTCTGATTGTTTTACCATGTAGTGATTGAAGATAACTTTGACTCAAACTTGAAATAGTGACCCATTAAATTAATGTCCATGACATGAAAAGAAACCAATACTGTCTTTCAGATTATCCTGACACATGATATTCATACTGCATCATGGGTGATTCTCCCAAACATTGAGCACTTTTCATATTGTGTGCAGGAAACGCCATCAGACCCATTGCTCTCAGAGCGGTATCAGCGATCGCCAGAGCAATTCCTGGTTTCCCTGTTTTGGCCACTGGTGGCATTGACTCAGCAGAGACTGGACTACAGTTTCTCCATGCTGGAGCATCAGTGTTACAGGTGATACTTACATCACTGTTACTGCTTTGATGATACAGTGCAGGGAGCATCAATATGAGGCAGTTTGTTAAGTAAAGCAAAATATCTTGATATACAGAGAGCTAATATTGTTTGTCTGTTTTACAATATTTGAATTCAATGTGTTAAGTATTGTTATTTAAGCCATCTCATTCATTATGTATTAATCCTGACAGCTGTCTTTATATTTGTTACATTTTTTTGTCCTTGGCAATTTGTATAAGTTACTATATCTAAATTCAAAGGGAACCATATTCCTGATTTAGAATATCCAATAATTATGACAATGAAGTAGTGGCCATGCTGTGGTGGACATGAAAAATTGTATATTTTTTAAGTTCTGCAAAACAGCACTCTTGCTTAGAAGTAACACATAGGTTTATTGGAGCAGTTACAATAATAGAAGCAACAAGCTGCAGTCCTCAAAAAAATACAAATGGCTAAATATGTATTTACAACATTACAATGACTTTCATAAAAATAAAATCCACTCGTGTGTGTTTCTTGTTAACACATTTCTGTCTCCCTGTGTCTCATTATAACAGGTGTGCAGCGCAGTTCAGAACCAGGATTTCACAGTTATTGAGGATTACTGCGTAGGTATGTAACTATGTATACTATATTTCATTCTTGGTGAAAAAACATGAAGCTAGCCCAATATATTTAACCCAAAAGCGAAAAATTACCAAAAATGTTTTTTTTAAAAAATGTATTGTTAGAAGTAAAGCTACTCACTCTTCTCAGAGCTTTTATAACATTTTCCTCATACCCAGGTCTGAAGATGTATACACACACTGAGTGCCCTCAATCCTCCTGAACTAACCACCAACCTGAAAATGTTCTGGTGTATGTGTGAGATATGTTCGGGATATGATGATGACAACACTGTAATTGTATGAATCCAGGTCTGAAGGCCTTGTTGTACCTCAAGAGCATGGAGCTGAAGGACTGGGACGGTCAGTCCCCTCCAACAGAGAGACACCAGAAAGGAAAACCAGTTCCCAGACTAGAAGACCTGGTTGGACAGGTATCGCTATTTACTATCGCTAATATTATTATTTTATTTGAATCACAACTGTACAGAAGTATGTAATTGGTTGTTTGGTCCTGAATATGCCTGCAAGAAGAGACACCGCTCATCTATTTAGTTTAAATCTAATTTGTCTAAACAGTTGATTGTTGCGTGTTTGTTTGTGTGTTTGTGTGTATAGAGCCTCCCCAGCTTTGGTCCATACCTCCAGCAGAAGAACAAAGCCCTTGCTGACTACAAGAAACAGCTCAGAGACCCTGTTAAAACTGATGTCACGGAAACCCACGTCCCTCGGGTTGACTCGCCCAAAAGACCCATCCCTGCTGTCAAGGTGACTTTGGCTTTTTTGAAGCTAATGTACTTATATGATTCTTGCTGTTCTGGGTTTTTACCCTCATGGTTGAATGCACTTATTGGAAGCGTCAGCTCAATGATATGTAATGTAATGTAAAAGGTCCAACATGCACACATACATACAAACACACAGACATACACATTCATCATATTAATCTAAATGCTTTGTTCTGTGAAATATGTTTCTAAGCGGGTAAACGTCTGTGCTTTGTGTTTGCTGTGTATGTGTGTGTGGGCTTGTGTGTGGTAATGGCTGTGTTTGTAGGATGTGATAGCCAGAGCGTTGCGGTACATTGGAGCATACCAGGACCTTGACAACACAGAGCAGGTACGACTGTTTTTATCTCACATATTATGGCTTCCTTATGTTCTTAGGATTAAAAAGGTGCATCTGAAGTGAGTTTGTCGCCATTAAAATTAACTGAAGGGATAAATTAGTATTCTTACATTCTTGATATCTCAACAACCAAAACTGACTTCTCATGATCATAAGATAGAAATGTGTGAGCTTCCGATGTACAGTAGTAATCATCTTTAGCATAGACCATCTACAAAGATGGACATTTATAAAGATGGACAACATGATAGCTCCCAAATCACAAATCATCTTGGTGTTAGTACATGTTGAATAAATCATTTTCAAATATTAAGTAGTTATTGTCACACTGGTGTATGTTCAAGTGTTTTGTTATAATTAGCGATGAGATGCTTTAGAAAACAGGGTGACACGTCATGATTGACAACTGAGACTGACTTGTGATTTGTTGAGCACATGTATCGGCAGGATCTCAACACCACACCTTCACTGTGCAGACTCTGGCTCCAAATTATGGCATCAGTATAAGATGGCAGCACCTGTATCTGGAATATTTTGGCTTCATTATTGTACAGTGGGAGAAAGTGGAGACACGTCGTCCACCTTTAGTTATTGATCTGTCGTCCCCACAGTAAAGGCAGCCTCTACCAGAGATAGGTTTGTCTAATATATGGTTGCAATATAAGTTGGTTGTGTTAAAACTGACACAATGGTTTTTTAAGCATCTTTTACATTTACACTCAAATATTTGTGTGAACCAGAACATTTTATGCTCACACAGTGCAGATCCATTGGCCGGCCATGAAGTGTAACTTTTAAATAAAGTTTATTTTAACGAGATGACCACAGTGTGAACAATTTTAGAAAAGACAGAAAGGCAGCACAACCTTATTTTGTCTTTGTGATGCAGACACACTAACGTTCAGTTTTATATCAGAGCACAGTGTTAAGGCTACAGTTTTAGTCACAATATGTAGAATACTTCTCCAGTAATACGAATAGAAGCTCTCTATATTGTGGAAGAAATATTGTCTTATAAAAATTATTAGAGACTTCTGTATCTAAATGTTACCGTATGGTTGGTTAGAGACATGGAGTAGTAAATATATATATTTATATAAGAGATAATAATAATGAATGTAAACTGATCCTAACCCTGACCCTCACCTGTATTCTCAGGTCCAGGCTCTGATAGATGAAGAGATGTGTATCAACTGTGGTAAATGTTACATGACCTGCAATGACTCTGGATACCAGGTATGTGTGTCTGCCTGTCACATGAGGATTGTTGTATCTTTCCTTCAGCATGTTTAAGACTGCTTAATTCCTGTAATACCCATTTTCTCCCATGCAGGCCATAACATTTGATCCAGATACCCACCTTCCATTTGTGAATGACAGCTGTACGGGCTGCACTCTGTGCCTCAGCGTCTGTCCAATCATAGACTGCATCAAGATGGTTACCAGGACAACACCCTATCAACCTAAGAGAGGCGTACCCATTAGTACCATCTAAGACAAACCAAAACTTTATATTTAACAATGGAGATCAGACATTTCCAATGTTGGGTTTTATGGATAAGTAATTTTCAGTTTGAGACATTGTTTCCTGTTAATCTAATTTATCATTTGGGTGATGTAAAGTGATAGAAAAATGACGTCCAATATGAGTATCATCTTGACAGAGAGAGAGAGAGAGAGAGAGAGAGAGAGAGAGAGAGAGAGAGAGAGAGAATTTTAATAGTTCTAGCTATGTAGAAAGAGGCAAACAACATTTTTGAGTTAAATAGTCATCATAAAGGCCTCAAAATTATTTTTTCTATAATTTAACTGTAGTTCTGATTTAGATTACTTCATCAATTGTAATTCCCTCTTTGTTGGTATCCTTCTTTTCTTTGTGTTTGTTGTGATTTCAAACGAAATTAACTTCTACTGTATATGAAGTGTATTGATGTATTGATGAAATGCATCTTTAATACATTATAGTCTGTGATATAAATAAAGGTTTTCTGATGCAGCAAACCATCTGTACAGAGGAACACAAGCCAATATGATTCTTCTAGAAATCAGACACAAACAGGACCAGGAGTTCAATGGGGGACATGTCTCAGGTTTTATTCAATCATAAGACAACCAACACATAGTACACTTTTCAACAATTCAATTCAACAGAAAAATAGACAGATATCATATCAGTAATCATAGAAAACTTCAATACCACTCAGCGTACAGAGTACTGTCAAGGCCCAACAGTCCCTTACATGAAGATAAAATAGTACCCAAAATTATACGGACCATGTGTGATAAAGGGGTTGGAGGATTGGCAGTACCTTAATCTAAGTTTAGTAAACAAGTAATTTGGACACAGGAGGCCAAATCTACAACCTAATCACACGTCAACACATCAAACCTCTGAACACAAATAACAGAAGCATAACATGCAATCATTAACTGACTGAATGGAGTTACAATGGACCTTTTCTAATTATCACCTGTACAAAGGAGAGGGAGTTCTGATTACTACAATATGCAAAAGAAACAACAAAAATATAACAATGCAATCAAAGGTCAGAAAAGACCCCACAACCAAAGGTCCCCATGAGGGTTCCAGAGGGGAAGCGCCTGTTCTTCTTCTTCCTACTCCTCTTAAACCATCTCGCTCATTTACCAATGTTATTAATATTCAGGACTTAACATTTCAACAGATGTAAACCACAAAAAACATTGAGCGGACTGCTTGTGCTGCTAAAGCAAAGAACTACAGTTAAATTATAGAAAAAATAATTTTGAGGCCTTTATGATGACTATTTAACTCAAAAATGTTGTTTGCCTCTTTCTACATAGCTAGAACTATTAAAATTTGGAACATTAACGTGCTTCCACAAATCTATAAAGAATATCTATTGCTTTATATTATAAGTCACTTAACTATAAACTCTTAAAGTAATGGCTTCAGATGCCTCATGAGTTTGAGCCTTTGGAAAATGCTGATTTACTGAACCAAAATAATTTTGATACACTAGCTGATTAAAGATTACCAGATCTCGGCTTAAATGGAGGTTTCAGCATACACAATTCATTTTAAAAAGTAAGATTTATAAGAACCTATGATCCGGGCCTTACAGTAGCTGATCATTTTTGTAATTCAGTTTTCACATGTTTTTAATGTTTTTATCTCATGTTCTTCATCAAACTTTTGGCAGTGGATTCTGAGACATTCAGATTGTCTGGAACAAAAAACCGGAGCAACTTAGATTAGCACTTTACCCATTTCTCCGAGGATTCCCCTGATGGGTGACACTCATCACACAGTCTTCATGGTCAAGAGTGATCTCTAAAATAAATGTTTTTTCCTCATTGATTTGCAGTTTACCATTTATTGTTAGTCATTAAAGTGAAACTATTAGAGTCATTGTAGGTGCAGTATAAATAATGTATATGCATAGCAGTCAAACTGCTATTCTTCTATGAGATCGTTTTTAAAGCACAAACATGATGCTCTGGTCCATTGTCTCACATACACGCACACACACACACACACACACAGGGAGCACTTTGCTCCACATTTCTGTGCCTTAATAATGCAGCCTTAAATATGTGTATCACAGGATCATTTATTGTTAATGCCCACTCTAGTACCCGTGAATATGTATCAGTTTTGTCAGCACAAGTTTCTAGTCAACAACCAACCATGGGTGACAGCGGAATTGGGATCATGAAACCAAATGAGGCAAAAACAGGGTGGGTGAAGCAAATCAATGGGAGGGAAATCCCATGTAGGCCATTAACAGTGGAAAGACTTGGTTACAGAGGTGGTTAGGGCATTTAGGATTATCAAAAATCCCTCTTGGAATATCATAAATTCGAACTAATTGAATGAACAAGGAGTACGAAGAAGCGGACACATGAATCTGCTCTCCTAGACAGTAGGTGGCGGTAATACACCTGACGTCACTGTTGTTTTCCAGCAGCCGGCACCAGGCGAGAAGAAGAAGAACGCCCATTTTGCTCGCACTGTACGTCGAGGAGGGCTGAAATATTATCAGACAGAAGAGGACAAAGAGCTGCAATGGACGGGTAACTGTGTTCACTTCACCAGTACAGTCCCTATGTGCACTGTACTCATCTGTGCGTGTGACAGAGACACAACCAGCTGTTTGCCGTACTCAGTTTAGCATATGCTAACTGTTAGCTCAGGCGCGAACCTTGATACTGACATTAGCTACCGAACAATACCGAGCCCCAACCAATAAACGTGGTGGTTCATTGTTGTGTTGCTCCCGGGGACGTTAACATTTACCGAGGAGCATTACTCATTTCACACAGAATTGTGTCCTCTAAGTTTGTCAATGTACGAGATGGCAAAACAGTGTGACACAGTTGGCATTGTATCACCTTCTGTTGTCGGTATAACGATTGCTAACGTGAGTGAATGTTGCTGCCTGTGAGAGTAATATTTATTAAATCTTTGCTTGAAACACTGCCACAGTTTTACCAGTTATTGATGCTATGACCATCTACCAGCCCCATGTGTTATAAATAGACCACATTATGGCCGACGCGTTTTATGCACCTGTCAGTTCGTAAAGATCCTTTGTCTGAAGCAAATCTATGTTGCACGCAACCTGCGATTGTTGTTTACAGCGTTGGTTTGGAAATCTGCAGAGAGCAGCAACAGCATGTGAGGTTATACAACTGGAGATAGATGAAAAGGTTTCAAATATTTAACAATCCATTTAGCTGTCACTGTATATATTGTTCGTGCTCCAGTTTGTGGGGGTTGTTTAAAGCAGGTTAATTCCAATATGGTGTTTGATGTCAATGATGTGCATTGGGAAGCAAACTGATAAGAGAATGCTGCATTGTGTATTTCTCACAATGTGTTATTGATTGTGTTTGGGATTAATGTTGTTGGTTGCTAAAATTGCAAAGAACTGTGAAATTGTATCCAGTCAAAATAGTAGGGTCATGTTTAGTCTTTTGTGCTTCTCTGTTTTTCAATTTTTTTGTGATCATGGTAAATGGACAAATGCTCCAGGGCCAGCTGCTCTTCTGTAGGATCTGTGTAAGACCAGAATCTTGTGACTTGTTGTTTTTACGATGGTGGGCATACCAGTCTCTTTGTTTTATTATTGTTGAAGTTGATCTGTTATCAACAATGGCACAGTTTTTGCAATGGCTGTGAGATATGGCGAGGACAAATGCCAGCAATGTCTGCAGTTGATGCAGTGTCCTTTGCACATATCAGCAAACCAGCGAAAGGCCTGAAGTTATACATATAAAGTTACATTTATAATTCTGAATGCGAGTAATGTTGGTTGTTATCATTTCCCTGTGAACATACATGCATAATTTCATGTGCACCCGATGCACATAGTGCCCTGTGCCTTCCTGCTGAGAACTGTGCGTATGCCTGTTGTGCCAATGTGCACAGAAAAAGTGGTATCTACCAATATTATGCTGAATTCTGCCTGCTTGCTGAGGATGGTAAACATTTTTGGGATGTTTTGACAGGCCACTGATGTGGTTAGGGAGAGACAAGAGAGTGAGAGCATGCAACAACAGGGCAGAAGGCACTGCACACAGCTCTACAAAGAAGCAATTACAAAAAAACAACAGAAATCGTTTGTGTTATTATGAGAAGTGTTAAAAAAAATGTGGATCATTGTGTGTTTGTGGTAGACAATAGTGGACTGCCACAGTCTATGTAATTAATGTGAATTGGTGCACACTAAAGCTGCTCCCCATTAAGGAAATAGCATTTCTGTGAGGGCCCACTAGTTGACTGCTGTTGATGCAGTTCAGGCTGCCTGACCCTTGTCACACTGCTCCCCCATCATGATACTCCATCAGATCTACTTCTAGCTGACTACAGACTTGATCCCTCTGCATGCACATTTAGTTGTTGAACAGCTGCTACTTAAGGTCTCTTCAGGTGTGGGACATGTACTCAATACCATGTGTGCTACTAGGGATCAAACTTCTTTTGCACATTGGCATCGACCCAGACTTTCTTCCTCACGCTAACTATAACAGCTGGCTAATAGGATAGTGTAAGGGATCAATCAAATTACATGGTAATGAAAAGGGGCCTTCAAATGAAGCAGATGCCCCTCAGGACTTCTGCCAGATAAGAAGGTTCAACTTACTGGTTTTTTTAATCCTCCCTGATGGTCCATGATTTGGACTCGGCTCCAGTTGGCTTTGTCTTTGACCCATTGAAGGATCGTCCTTTTGGCCATGTACAAGTTAGAAACTCCAATGTGAAGAGCTATGTTGACTACCTATACCTTAAAATGCAAAGTGGCCAACTGCAGCTAAAGCCACAGCACGCCTCTTACTGGTGCAAGGACCACTAATGATTACAGTTGGTGTATGCAGAGGATGACACAGATAAAAATCATAAACAGGACTTGTCATTTTTGGTGAACAAATTAAATTTAAAAGAAAGATATGTCAATGTTGAACAGGTAAAAATAACAAAAATATAAATGGCATATAGTTCATATTCCAATTGGATTCAGCAGAACATTCATATTTTGAAACAAAATCCAGACACAGTTGTGAGTTATGCTGTTAACCAATATAATGGATGCAGATAGATATTTCTAAATGGTAAATTGTTTGAATTTATATAGCGCTTTTCTAGTCTTGATGACCACTCAAAGCGCTTTACAGTACAGTTTGCCATTCACCCATTCACACACTTTCATACAGTGCATCTATTAGCAGCACTTTTTTTTCTATGAGGGGCAGTTCGGGGTTCAGCATCTTGCCCAAGGACACTTCGGCATGCAGATGGGGAAGGCTGGGGATTGAACTGCTGACTTTTGGGTTGGAGGACGACCACTTCTACCCCCTCTGCCAAAGGGATGTGTATTATTTTAACAATGAAATAATATTCTGATTATCTTCCTTAGTACTTGTAATTGTCACATCACAATTTCCTTAAGCCAAAAAGTGATTTTATTTTCACTTGCTTTACTCAGACTTTAAAAACAGCTTTAAACTCAGCTTTAGCCATGGTTACAATGGCGTTGGTTCTGCCGCACCATTTCAAACCAAACTTGTCAGCAGAGGGTGTGTTACAGGTTCCTTGGTGATGTAGGTGCTTTATGGGAATAAAGCCAGGAATGCAAATAGGTGTTTCAGGCTCAACAGGAGCAGCGCTGGTGTGACTGTCGTTGATCATTTGGGTGTCTGCAAATTCCCCTCTGGGTTTGGGGAGTTGGTTTGGGGAAAGGTAACTGCCAGTACTGCAGATGCTAACTTATTTTCCAGAACAGTATCGGTAGTCAGCAGTAACCACAGAATGCTAATGATATCAGAGTTCTGTGGTCTCTTCCCAGAGTTCCTTGCAGGATTTGACCGACAGTTTATCAGACCAATAGAAGAATATTTGTCCATAGTGGGTGTTGATCAGAAGAAAATAGGCTTATGACTCTCAAACCAAAAGACAGGTTGTACATGTTGTGATTTTGGATTCAAATCAAATTTTTTTGCAGTTTGCTGTTATCATTTTAAAAGTTGGTGATTTGGGTTGAGGCTTATGGTGGTTGCTTTGCGATCCTAAATTTTATTTTTTTCAATTGTCTTTATTAAGAGCCAATTTTAACACCATAATTGAGGACAACACCAGGATGATGCAGATATGAGTTAAATAAATACATATCAATGTTAAGAAATATTCCAGTAATTGCTGAATTCTTGAATCTGCAAACCTGTTAAATGGCTGTATGCGCTTCTATGTACGTATAGAACCAGTAATCTAAACAAATAAGCATTTAAACACCTGCATTGTGGGTTTTTTTTTTATTTAAGCCTTAGCTGGGTTGAAGTAATATGACACATTTTCATCCAGGTTTTGCTCTTACCATTTTCCTTCTCTTCCTTTTTTCATCTCAATGTATTCTTTCCATTGGCAGAGATGTCGCGGTTGGTGTGAAGGCAAGTTTTCAAATTTTGTTTTACTAATTTTACATGAACACATACATTTGCTTTGTCTGCATTATATTGTTTAAACATGGACTGGATGTAAAGTTGCTGGCAGGTCAAAACAATTAATATCATATAAGTGTTAGATGTAAAGATAGAAGATAACCCACTAAAAAGATGTTTTACACTTTATAGGATGTTAACCACAATATCATTAAGCTAAAAGTAAAATGATTGGCTTAATTTATAATGTTGTCTTTTGTTTGCTATTTTATGTGTATTTGTTATGCTGAAAAATAACTGTTTTTCTGTTTTTCTTTCTCTTAACTTTGCAGAGAGGCTCAGATGAGCTCAACATGTATGGTAGCAGTCCCAGCTCTATGACCGGTAAGCTCCACCTTAACCCTGATTGGAGCGGAAAACACAAACCGCATTACTTGAAGCAATAATCCACAATATATTTAGGTAATAGGAAGTAGTCAGGAAGTGTGATCATGGTAACACTTAAAACGGACTAGCTTTGGACATGTTAGACAGCTTAAGTGCATTATTGTTGTTTAACCTTTGTAATGTAGTAATATGTCATAATGAATTAAGAGGGGTGAATGACATACCAACACAGACCAGGGACCTGAAAAACCAGAATATTATAACAACAAGCCTAAGACTAATAAGTGCTAGTGTACTAGGGTGCATGTTTACGGGCCGCTGCATCAGGATCAGAGCAGAAGCAACGGTTGCTTTGTACCGTGTCAGTGTCTCCTGTCTGGGTGTCCTCACTCCTGCTAGCCTGCACTCACTTGACACTTTAACAATAAACACCAACACTCATCACAAGCTATTAGGATCTGAACAGAACGGTCCCTAAAAGCAGCAGCAATGCACTTGGTCTTTGCAAACAGCAACGATCACATGTTTATAGAGCAGGGAAGTGCGATCCAAGCATTCTGATGCAAGGTGTGAACTGCTTTACTTAGACTGATCCACTTGTCCTTAGATTCCCTCAAGAGTGACATGTGGTGTTTTGTTTTTTGTCTTTGTTTGTCCATATTCAGCGAATGGCAGTGACAGTAAGAAACAGCGCCTAGATGAATCACCTCCCTCCAGAGTTCTCCACATAAGGAAACTTCCCAGTGAAGTGTCAGAGACTGAAGTCATTGCTTTGGGCCTCCCCTTTGGAAAGGTCACCAACATTCTGATGCTCAAGGGGAAAAACCAGGTACACTATAACAAAAGTCTAGACTGTCTGCCAATCATTTGAGATCATTTGAAAATGATAGAATAACACTGAAGTAATCACAACAGTGTTGACTTTTTAAATGAATAATATTCTCTATAGGTGGGGAAATTAATTGTTTTTTCGATGTGATGCGAACGTGGACGACTCTGCATCGATGCAGAGACGGAACATAATAGATTCATGCCACGTTCATTGTTTTAGCAATGTCCTGCCGCTGTATAATTATAACCACCGCTACTTCAGGATCAGGACAGATGCACATGCATCGAGATGCATCAAAGAATTTCATCATTGAATCGTAGCCCTCTGAATCGAATCGTGCGGTGCCTAGAGATTGCCACTCCTAATATTCTCCTTTCTTGAACAAGATTAGCAGGTGATGCATTGTCCTGGAGCTGATTCGTTCATTGAAACTTTTGCTGTGTTTTTCCAGGCGTTTCTGGAGTTGGGTACAGAGGAAGCAGCCATTACTATGGTGAACTACTATACAGCTGTCACACCACAGGTCTGAATCATCCTCAATTCATGTTGCACATTATTCTTATTTTATGAGTTTATTGCAAGGGATACTAACTGGTCTTACTGTATTTAGGTCAGAAACACACCTGTCTTCATCCAGTACTCCAACCATAAGGAGCTGAAAACAGATTCTGCTCTAAACCAGGTATACACACATACAGAGACACATGTGGACAATATGTTTCTACCGAACCAGATGGTTAGACTGATTCCGATTTGATGCCTTTTCCTCATCATGTGTCCATATTTGTGTCATTCCACCCAGAGGGCCCAGGCAGTACTGCAGGCAGTGACAGCAGTTCAGGATGGAAGTTCTCCATCTTCTGACCCAGGAGTTCTGGACCTTACTCCACCCCCCAGCCCTGTCCTGCGAATTATTATTGACAACATGTTTTATCCTGTGACACTGGATGTTCTCCAACAGGTAAAACCTGAACACTTAACATAAATGTACTAGTCAGATTGTTGATTTGATCTTCTTTGGTACAAACAAAATCATAATTGAAGCAAAACTGATTTTTTTTAAGGGGAAAAAGGAGAATGGAAATGAGATTTGTTTTTAGGACTGCTCCAGAAAAGTTGATGAGTTGATCTTAAGATCCTGAGCTGAGTCGAATTTTGTCAATCAACTCACTGCAATTTGTTTTAGCTGCATCACCGTACTCAGCAATGCAGCATGGTAGGGTGTAAACTTTACAAAAGTTGTCTTGTCTCAAAATGACCAAATCACACAATGAACAGTGATTGAAGTAGAGATGGGTGATAGAAATGAATGGTAGCAGACCATCCGACTGTTTATTGTCTTATGTTGCTTATTTTGGAGCGTGGGTTTGATTGATTAATGTGACTCTTGCAGATCTTCAGCAAATTTGGCACCGTAATGAAGATTATAACCTTCACCAAGAACAACCAGTTTCAGGCTCTTCTTCAGTTCAGTGACCCTGTCAATGCACAGCAAGCTAAACTGGTAAGATCCTACTTATACAAATTAAAGTTGTTAAATCACTGTTCTGTTTTTTTGTTTGCATTACATTATTATGACTTCTGAGCTTTTAACAATGTGCATATGTGTGTGCATGTAAGAGGTAAGACAGGCTTCAGTAACGATAATGATTTTTATATATCCTTTTAACATCCCCATTGTCCTTCATGTCCCTGAGTGCAAGCAGCTTATAAAATTCACCTCCTGTCTGATGTACAACATGTGATTATATTATAATACTGTTTAGATTTAATCTCAATGAATTGGCATCTTCTGTCTAATTGTGCCAGTTTTTGCAGATATTTAATTCATTAATATCAGTGTTGACCTAAAAATACCAGTCATTATGATTCCCTCTTTCTCTTTCACTCCCACAGTCTTTGGATGGACAGAACATCTACAATTCATGTTGCACTCTGCGGATAGACTTCAGTAAACTGGTCAACCTCAATGTCAAATACAACAATGATAAGAGTCGAGATTACACCAGACCTGACCTTCCAACTGGGGACGGAGAGACAACCAACAAGGATCATTCTCTCTTGGGTAAATATACCTATGTGTTGACCTGTCTTCATCCCACAATTCCATATCTCCCCACAGGGTATCTATAATACTTTACAGTTACATCTGTGACCCCATTCAAAGTCTTTTTTTTACCAGTTGTGCTCAAAGGCTAAGATGAAACAGTAAATGTGAAGCCAATGACAGTTCACCCTGGATATACACTCCTGTTTGACTCAGCACCATCCTAACCAATACTCACCTTTTCACCTTTGCTATTTTTGTGCATTAGAATGAAAGGTTTATTGTAATAAATGTTCCCCTCAAATCAGTGAACGGGGAGGGTAGCTGGAACTTAATGCCCCTTGAACAGTGAGTCTTCATCAGAAGTGGCGCAGCACGAAAAAGAAAAAAAAAACATATGTGAGTTCATTTACAATTAAAGGTGTGCACAGCAGGTGGGTTAGATAATCTATTGCCACAGTGCCATTATAGTTCATATGTTTAATTTTAGTGTTATAAATGAAGAAATAAAGCAAATTTTCAGTAAAACCAACACCTAGATTTACATTGGCATGGTGCACTGTTCCTGGCATTTCCAGGACCTTTTTTTAAACCATATTCCACACTTAGATTAATCAGCCTCATAATATCATGAAAGGGGCTCTGCACATCTCCAGATACCACATTAAAACTGAACATCAAACTTACCAGCAAAATATGAATTATAGAGTCTGATAAATGTCAGTACTTTTTAGTTCCTCCTTCTGTTTCTGTGTATTGCTGTTCAGTATCTTATTATAATTCAGGATGACAGGCTGACTGGATTCCCAGATGCTACCAGCTAATTTTGCACTCTGAGCTAACTGGCAGGTTTCCTGTTTCCACATATCAGCGTCACATTCATTTTGTGATATGTGCACTTAAATCATGGATTTCATCAATTGAGAAATCGGCCATTTCTTATATATAGGTCACCTTTGTAATGCATATTGTTTATATTCCAAAGGCTCCAAAAGAGAAAATCCTACAACAGCCAGACACTGCGTTGTGCAGATGTCTGCCAGGCCGCTCATAGGCCACTCCTTTTATGGGCACTTTCCACATGGCTTCTGGTGGTGGTGTTGTGTTTACTGACAAACTGTTTCTGTAGCAAGCTGTCACAAGCTATCATCTGTTGTAGGAGTCATTAAACATTTTAATCGGAATTTAAAAGATACTAAATGAGATAACTAAGTGGACGGTGTAGATGGCTTTGATGCAACAGTTTCCTCTCTGAAATACAGGGGTAAACATAGCCGAATGCAAATTCTAAACGAAACCAAAAAGTGGGCAGATGTAATCTATATTGTGCTTGATGGCTTTGAAGTTCATATGCAGGGATTTATTTTTGTTTCTAAACAACTGCAACAGACTTCCACTTATAACTGAATTCTCTTCATAGTTTTGTCCCTGCTCTCTTCAGTGAAGTCCTCTGGTTGTGCAAGTTGTTGCACCTCATCTCATCTCAGTGAAAGTTTTGCTTTTAGAAATGTCCTTGTACTTCATGGCTTAGTTTATGTTCGGACATGCAGTGTGAATTTTGAAACCTTATATACATAAGTGTGTGCCTTTTCTAAACTATCTCTAACAGGTTGTGTACAGTACAATTGTAGACCCATCTCAGTGATAATTCAATCAATCAAATTCAATCAATCAAATTTTATTTCTATAGCCCATATTCACAAAATCACAACTTGTCTCATAGGGCTTTAAAATTAATTAAGCAAAGAGGATGCAAATGACGTCACAGCAAAGGTTCATAATGCTTTTTGTTAATGAGAGATTTGGGCTTTTATTTTTGTATAAAATGAACATTTCTAAGGACAGGTTGTTAACTTTTTTATTATTGGTTATTGAGTGAATGGTAAGTGAATGGTAATTTTATTCATTGGAGTGCAAATGTCTAATTGTTTTTGTGGGCTCTGACCACTTTGTAAAGCCACTGCATGTGCACTGTTGGTTAGATCTGACAATAACAATAATTACTCATCATGTTTTAATACTCATATAATACTGCTGTTATTCTACTTACTCAGGTCAGTTTGGTTTCTTGTGATGACTGGTATCTTTTAGTAGAAGGTTAGATGAGTATGTTGTGATTTAACTTTTTATTGTCTTGTAGGTACCCCATCTGGAGCCCTAGCTTCCTACTCGAGTGGAGGAGGTTACTCATCTTCTCTCTCCCTCTCACAGGGTGGAGGTACCAATCTTTTCTTTTTTGAAAATTCAGTTTTTTACTTCCTCTGCTGTTTTCTGTCCTGCTGCAGTCTTTCATGTCCTGGTGGTTGTCTAATTGTACCAGGGCCATAGTGGTTGGTTGATATTACAGCTTTATCAAAGTATCAGGCAAATACTGGACTGTAATTAGTCATTCCATGACATTTAAATGTCATTCATTCTTATATTTTATACTTTTCTTACTTGTCCAATGGAAGTTGTTTGCTTTAATGAATTATATTAAGATATTTTGAATAAAAATGACAAAGTTGAAAGAATCTTTAAAATCTTTAACATTACACTTACTCCTCCTCCTTTGGCACTTGCATACTGCGCAGAATTATAATTATCAGTGGATTTTACTTGAAGTGAATACTGTTCAAATGAGATGGTTAAATGAGATTCAGGTTTGAATTGTAGTGGGAGAGTGCATTATCCACATAGTTGTGGTAGACGGGAAGGAGAACAGAGTTTGCAAATTTCATGCTCAGCTTAGACTGAATGTCTTCTACAATACATGCACATAATGCACACTACTGAAATTACTGAGGCAGCTATACTGACCATTCCTTCCCCCTAGAATTCTCTACTGCTACCAATTGCAACTTTGCCAGTTTACCTGTAGATATTAATGTATCTTTTCATGAAGCTGTGGTGGTTTTTGCACTATTGCAGTTAATCTCTCATCTCTCTGATCTTGTGTTTTCCTAAAAGGAGCCATCAGTCCTCTGAGTGCTGCAGCAGCGGCAGCAGCAGCTGCAGGTCGCGTTGCTCTCTCTGGGTCCGGAGTGTCAGGAGTCCTGTTGGCCTCCAACTTAAATGACGAGGTAAACTAACCATAAATATAATTTGAATGTGAATGAGCATTCGAAAGCTCTTCTTTGAGGTACTCATTACAGCTGAAAACTAATAGTTATAGTGTGACCAAGTTTAAAATGGATTAAAGCCACACTGTGACTGTGGATATGGAATAACACTGAAATCATAAAAAGTATAAAAAGTGGTTACCAAGTACAGCTTTAATAGGGAGCCCAGACGTGCACAATTAATGTTCAATTTTTTTGTACACATTAAAATGTGGATAAATGGTAGTTTTAAGTATCTGTTCATTATTGGAGTATATTATTTACTTCTTTTCACTTCAGAAATCAACAAAATATTTCAGAACATTTGCCCAGTGGCCAACTTTTACATATAACTTTGTGATTTTATGTTGGATTCGGTTTCTCTTTTTAGTTTTCTGTTTATTCTCTAATTGAACTGTAACCTACTCTGTCATCTTTATCTCTAAACGTACTGTACCTGTTTCTGTATGTTCCATCCTTCTATCCGAGCACTTCTCTCTGTCTGTCTTTGTCCCTCTCACACCTCTGAGAAAAGGGGCTTCATATTGTATTGGCTGGTTTCAAACCTATTCCCCCTTCTGCTAGAGTCTTGTTGCAGCAGGTTTATCCTGACTGTCGTGGGAACATCATACATATATCTCTCTAAAGATCCATCAGCATGATGGCAGCAGTCTTCTATAAACCGCTCAATACAATCCAGTGGCTAGGTATTGGTTGAGTTTGGTGAGAGTTAAATCCGACAGTAGACGTGGACAATCAGATTTTTCAATCAAAGACTATCTTAATAAAAAAAATCTACTTTTCAGATTCATTTTACAGATTGAGTCATTAAAATGTACTATATTCAGTTTTAAAAGATTACTTGCCACTAAAAAGCCTATTTTAGCTGTTAAACAGCTTGCCTGCGAACTGCAGCTAGCGACAGTTCTCCTTGTTCTGCAGCCTAGGCTTAAAAGAAACGTTAACAAAACGTTAAAGCGGCAGAAACATGCATACAAATTCCAGTGTGGACTTTCAGAGTAAAATCACTGCGATAGCAGGATACAGACATTTGTAAGTTGGGCCTTTTGAGTTGAAGTGATTGGCTTGTGTCCAGGTTACCATATGCACAACTCATCATGTGATCATATGACTTCAACTAAATATGTGGGGAGAGTTGTGATTCAGGTTGTGAATCATGATTCTATTCAAAAAGATTGTGATCTTTTGGCCAGATCACCCACTCCTCTCAAACGGTTGGTTTTCATTAACTTTTTCTTCCTCTCAGCTGTGACCTTAGATCGACAGACCTCCATCTGTGGCACATTTTAATCATTTTCATACAGAACCCTATTCTAGGTCACATAGCATTAGAAACCCCAAACACAGACTAATCTCTCTTATTCCAGTTTGACGGTGTTGATAAAGACCAAGACCCAAGTGAAACTTTTCTATGAAATATCTGGTACTGATGATCATTATAGTTTGTGGTTTCAGTTTATTTAGAGCACAGCCGCAACTAAACTGGACATGACAAAATGGTTCAGTCCATCTGTGATGTGGCAGTGGTCATAGACATGCTTCATATTTCATGTTTTGCAGACCCTTTTGCCTAAACCTCTCTAGGTGGAAATGGAACACATTTCCTTTGTAGCTTTTTTGCCGTGGCACTTATGACAAGAATCTTGGAAGTCCGGATGTTTATGATTTTTTATGATTAACATGTCACAAACTGAAAGTCATATGTCAGCAAGATTTTCTGATTATGAATGTTCCGTTCCAAGATGATTGCTTTATGCCACAATGACACAGGTCTCGTGGGATGTTTGACATCCTGCTAAGGAAAATAAAATTTGCTCAAATTAAGCATTAATCCATCGTTAAGATTTTTGTCATTGGGGATGTTTTTAAGAATTTGATGTTCCATTAAAGCAATCACTGCAGTTGTTTTGTTTGTGTCCATTGACACATCCTGCCAACAGTTACCTCCAGATATATGTGATCTAGTTCTCTTTCTGCCCTCTTCTGCTTCAATATCTCTTGCAACTCAGTCTTTCTTTCACTTATTTATTAGACCTACGTGCCAGCAACTGTCAATTTAGGTGGTCAGTGGTCATGGTGACTATGACTTCACATTCTTGTTATGCAATATATCAGGAGTAATGGAGGGAATTTTCATAAATCTGGCTCAGATTCTCAGCCGTCCATAAGGATGAATTTAGGATTTGGGGAATCACACGTCAAAGTCACTGTGACCTTACAAAATGCCTTTCGATGAAGTGATTTCAAAGACAAATATCGCATAGGACACAGTGACAAATTACATTTTATATCCATACGGTCAACAGCAGTGCAACTGTGGCATCATAATTATCTGCAAAAACACGTTCCTGGTCATTATTTAACACAATAACTCGGGAACAGAAGGAGAGATTGTGGCCATGTGTCCTGCAGCTTGACCGGCTGGTGTGAGACGTGCATCCGCGCGGCGGTAACTCCAGATTCCTGAAGTCTTCATCCATCCATTCTTTAATGTATTATTTTCTACATTCCTCTCATCCTTTTATTTTCCTCACTGATAAATGCATCCAGCAGGGAGTGTGATTGTGTTTGTGTGTGTGTGTGCGCGCGTCTGTGCATGTGTGTTAACAAAACTGGAAGGTGTGTGTATCTGTGCGCGTGTGTGTGGAAACAATCCAGCAATCATTCAAACTCCGTTGATGTCCCACTGATGCTGTTTACTGACCTCTGCTTTGGTTTTGTCCTCCTTTCCTCCTCTCTCCCTCCCCCACCCGACCCCCTTCCTTTACTCCTCCCTTTATTCATTTTCTCTCCATTTTACCATCCATACATCTTTAAATACTGTACACCCCCAATGTATATTTACCACAATTTACTGAAATTTCTTTCATCTCCACTTCCTCTCCTCCCTCTTCACTGTTCTTATTCTGGTCTAACCTGACTTTGGCTTTGCTGTTATGACCCACTCCTCAAATCCCCCCGATATTCTCCATCTTTGCTCCACTCCTCATCATCTCGGAAACCACCACCTCCCCCCTTGTCCAACGCTGGGCGGTCTGATCTCTACCTTCGTCTCTCCTTCTTCCTCCTCCTCTGCTCCTCCTCTTCCTGTCCTCTGCTCTGCGGTCTCTCTCTCTAAAGATGGTCACGCCTCAAAGTCTCTTTACCCTCTTCGGTATGTTCAACCTCTACTATTCTATCTGTATATCTCTCTCTGTTAATCCAATTTTGTTCACTTTCTTCAGTGATGTCGTGGACACGCTTATTCCTCTGTATCTCTCTGTCTCCAAGCCTCCCTTGATCATATTGTACATTACAGAGTTAAATCTACTTCTGTCTACTCTACATTTTAAATCAGCAAGTCTAAGAGATAATGTGTTTGCTCAGCTTTATACTTAACTGATGAAAACAAATACACCAAAATCATTTGTGTTGTTAAATCCCATAAAAGTTAAATCAGATTCACAGTTACTATGTTGGGCTTTCAATCAATATTCCATCAAATACTGTATTTCTTGAGATTGGATTGGAGCCTCTACTTTGGGCATGTTGTAAATTTGCCCAAGCTGCATCATTAAAAGCTTGTCATAGCTCTGGACATCTTTCTTCAGTTCCCTTGTCTTAAAGAATCTGAGAATTTGCTGTGAAAACTCCACATCTAGAGTCAGGCTACATCCATGCTACTACGTTTTAGTTTGAAAACAGCCTTTTCAAACTAAAACGATCCCTGTCCACAAAAGCCTTTTGGCTCTTTATCACTTTTAGTCCCCGACTCCCCATCTATACTAACTCGTCTGAAAACTCACATCACGTGACCACTCACATACACTGGGCATGTGCCTGCCGGTGTATCAGAAAAGCATGCACGTGCCAGTGTACACAGTAATTATGGCAGAATGCTTGGAATAATGTCTTCTTTCCTACACGTGTTAGCAGCTGTATCATTGTAAAGTACAGACTTTAAATGCACAACAGCTGTTAGCAAAGACAACAGGTTAAACAACGCTTAGAATTGATTATCCATGTTGCATTCTACACTGGTAGCCGAGGCTGAGCCGGTTGTTTTCCTCCGCGTCATGTGATAGGAGCCTGACGAATCAGCGAAGGCTACCTCGTGACCGAAAAGACCCAAACAGCAAGCGGTTGTGAGTGTCATCGTTTCCAAAGTCTCTGTTTCTGCCCGTCCAGACTAAAACGCAGCCCCCGAGTTTTCAAACCAAAACTGGGCCATCAGCGTTTCCAAAGGTTTTATTGTCCCTTAAGCTCCAGATTTGTGTGGATGGCGGGTGTATCTGTAGCAGAGTTGATGCAATTTCAAACAAAAACTTACTAGTATGGATGTAGCATTAGACTGATGTCATTTTAACAGATACTGAGGTTAGAGACGTGCCAAGTCTGCACCTTCACAGCTGCCTCTCAATAACAGCTGCTGTCATATATTTTTATATTAAACAACCACAGCCACATCATAAGCACAGCAACAGAATTAATTCAAGGGCAGAAAGATATTAGGATTTATTATGTTAAATAAATGAGGAGGAGGAGGAAGAAGAAGAAGGGGTTGGTTCTGATAGTGGTTTCAAAATTAAAACTGTTACCCAGTTTGTAAAATGCCAGATTCACTCAACTGATGCAAAAAAAACTCTAATTGAACATTCTATCTCTCATTGCTCAACAATCAATGAAATATCAAATGTGGGCATTTCTGCAATATTTACATATTTACGTGGAAGTAGGAAGGCCTTAAAAGAAAATGATTTTTATGTTTTTTGATTTACTGTGCATGTTTCCTCATGCAGTATGTTTTGTCTGAGGTTAGTACATTCCTCTGAGAAGGTTTAGTGAAAGATGACCCTTCTCCTACACCGTCCATGTAGTTTCACACTTTGAATCATCTAATCAGACTGGATATCCTCATCAAACAGCTTCAGGCGTGTGTCAGTGGTAAAGCTGAGGTGTCTTGTCTTTTCTCACCAATCTGACAACTTGGTTACACAGAAGAGTTGAATGAGTTTCTAGTGGAAGTCAAATCGGAAGAGTCCATCTTTTCTTTTCATTTGTCTTTCTGGCACTAACTTTTTTCCTTCCATCCTTCACACCTCTCCTTTTTTTTATCTTCGTCGGCTTCATCTCTCCTGCTCTGTCTGTTCTGTCCTCTTCCTTGCCTTCTGCTCTACCCTGCTCTCTCTTGCTCGCTCTCTCCCTCTCTCGGTCTGCCTCTCTCTCTCGCGCTCTCTCTACCTTCAGGTGTCTATGGCGACGTGCAGAGGGTGAAGATCCTCTACAACAAAAAGGACAGTGCTCTGATCCAGCTGTCTGATGGCAACCAGGCTCAGCTGGGTGAGTTTTGAATGAGAATGATGCATATCCCTTACTGGGATTGAATTGTTCTTTTCCCCAAATCAGAAGTGGTTGTTCAAGTCCAGACGACGTCACTTGCAGGTCCCAGTTATATAGATATATGTATGTTAAAGATGTCTGCTCAGTTTAACCATATTGGCTTATGTAGACAGTGAGACATCATGTTAGATGATGACATTAGCAATGCAATGTAGAAAATGTTCACCTGCAGCTTCCTAACTTCATCGTTACTGCTGCTGAGTGTTGTTTCCAGTTACAATAACAAAGGTGCTTCTGTTTGAGGGTAACTAATTACAATCGCCTACAATGCTGGGCTCAACCTCATGATGGCTGTAGGCCATCGATGGTGGATATATATACAATATAAAATGGATGAGATATGACAAATCAACCTGGGCCACTGTATCAGCAAATACTGTCTGGCTTTTAGACTTCTTACATTCTCGTGTTTATCTATTTCTCTCACCTGTAGCTATGAGCCATTTGAATGGTCAGAAGGTGTTTGGTAAAGTGATGAGAGTGACACTGTCAAAACATCAAACTGTGGCTTTACCCAGAGAAGGACTGGATGATCAACTACTAACTAAAGGTGAGAGTACTGCTGTTGCCACATTTTATTTTAATAAAGTAAAGCAGAGAAAAGTTAGAGGTTTTAATAGGGACCGCCAGTAAACCCATAGAAGAAGATCAAACAGTAGGTGGGGGTGTGAACCTGTGGAGTTGTTTCAAAGTAACACAGCGACATAACAGAGTTATGGACTAAAACACAAGTTATTGTGACAAAAGATTACAGAGACCCTGAATTGCAGAAGCCTCTTAGAGGAGAAATGAAACATTTCACTTTATGTAGCCTCCCGCTCTCTCTCGCCCCCTCCCTCCCTTTTATCTTCATTAGAATTAACTGATATCAAGTCATAAAATGGCGAGATTGACCTTTTAATGTTTTCCTTTTACTGTTGGTGACCCCATCGTTTACAGTTTACACTCACATGCATGTCACAGGCCGGCCCCGCCCCCACTCGCTCACACAGAGACAGATAATTAAGGAGAGATAGTTTTTTGCTCACCCAAAGTTTGTTCCATCTTGTTTGGGTTAAAGCAGCAATAATATACAGTTCTAAGGCCTGAGTTTAAATAACAGTAACAGAATATTAATGATATACCATCAATAACTATAACAGTTTTTTTTTCCTTTTACAGATTTCTCTGGCTCTCCACTCCACCGCTTTAAGAAGCCAGGATCCAAGAACTTCCAGAATATCTTTCCTCCCTCTGCAACACTTCATCTCTCCAACGTCCGGTATTTTAACAGTACACATATTCATCAAATTACTTCCTTTTTCTCACACTCAGCCAAATACTGTACCAGTCCATTTGATTTCATGCTGCTTCGCTTCCAATACTATAAGCAGTTTGTGTTTTGAATGCTCAGGGATGGTGTTGGAGAGGATGATCTTCGTCTTCTGTTCTCTAACAGTGGAGGAACTGTCAAGGCCTTCAAGTTCTTCCAGTAAGGACCAGTTCAGTTTCATGTAAAGCTGGTTAAGACACAAAAAACATGTTTAATTTATATACTAAAATATATTTTTATTACACTTTTAAGAATGTAAAAGAGATGTTCTCTTGAACCACATTATTATTATCCCTCCTATTCTCCTGTGCATTGTACGTATAAGATAATTGCCTTGTTATGCTCTGGAATGACCTTCGTAGAAACTAAACAAAGCCATGCTCACAGATTAAACATCTAAACCTTATTTTACACAAAACTCAGCTGTTTGTCTTTGCTCTTTCTTCACCAGGGACCGTAAGATGGCCTTGATCCAGATGTCGTCAGTTGAGGAGGCGATCCAAGCACTGATGGATCTTCACAACTATGACATGGGAGGGAATCACCATCTAAAAGTTTCCTTTTCAAAGTCCACCATCTAACTTTCACACCCAACTTCAAGATCCATGACGAGTGAGGAAGTCCCCACTGTTTTCCACTTATCCATGTGTTCCGTTTCTTCTGCACTGTACCTAAACCTTAAAACAAGTGTTATAATATTACACATCATGTGAAATCAAACTTTCAGTTTCAGTTAAAATATTCAGAAAATCCAAATTCCAAAGAGTAAACTCTTGACCAATGGAAGCAGCATTTACCCCTGGCCCATAGGCAATTTGTAAAATGTCCAAATCCCTGCTTTTTCCTTCACAGCATCTTTAAGAGCAGCTTCTGAGGATCTTTATCTCCAGAGGTTTAACTTTTCACCTCGCTGCTGTGATGTAGATGTGTACTTTTGGGTGTGTCCTTACGTCGTGACATCACTGCTGGGTGTGGTACTTCAGACCACACCCAGCAGTGAGTATTGGTGTGAAATGAAAAAGACCTGGACTCTCTTTCACCGGTCAACATGGCAGCAGATGCTGTCTTCTTGAACAAGCTTTGAGTTCTGCCATTAATGATTATTTTCTGTACATTGTTTTACGATCTGAACCTTTTCTCTTCCCAGGCTAACACCAATTTTGCTCCAACACAAACCTCTTGTATAATTAATGTAGTCATTAATTATTTAACTCCTCTTCCCCTTTGTTTCATTTAAAGGTGTGGTTTTGACAGCAGGGTTTCTGACACACATCCTCATTATGCTGATTCATTCCTCCAAACCTAGACCTCGGACATTTCCCCCAAGTTACAAGTTTAAAGGAGAAGGTGGTGTTTCCACCGAAGTGGGATTCACACTGTCCTCTCCTCTCATCTGCAAAGAGCTATTTACATCACCACCTGCTGTAGTTTGAAGGGATTTTGGGAACCTACAATAAAACTGCTTTCTGCACCACACAATCACTTCAAATGATTTTCAGACGCAACTGAAATTTGAGGACGCTAGTACCTATAAATCCTCAAATCAGGTAGAATAAACTACAAACACTGTATTTGGTGCAATTTCCAATTTGATTAAGGATATTGTGACTAAACAATCACTCTGAGGCCATTTATATATGATGCCTTATAGTAGCTGTTCTATTTGGATGTTTAGACGCATCCTGGAAAGTTTGATGCTTTGAGGACAATTGGTTGTTCCCCAAATTTTCCTTACAAAATAACTTTGACACTGACAATAATGATTCAAAGGTGGAGCTAAAATGTTATAAATCCTATCCCTCTCTTTTTAAAACCATAGCTGTGAGTGCACTCTCTCTCTCCCTCTCACACACACACACACACACATACCCAGAGGATGCGTGTTCATGCTTTCTGTTTAGACAAGGTTTAAATATGAGGTTTTGGTCTTGGTCTCTGCTTTTGGAAGGAGACCTGTTACGACCAAAGTACATGCGCCTTTAGTCTGTGGTCTAATTTTACTGTTGATTCTTTTGTGTCTTCAAACAATGAATTTTACCGACAATGTTTGTTTAACCTTGGTTGTAAACCTGTAGAAGCAGAATATTTTATTTTATAAATAGAACCTCCTCTTCCCAGTCAGACACCATGAGCTTATTTATCATGCAGAGATGCACAGAAACCTGAGGTCTACTCTAGTGTTTCTAATTTTGTACTTCTCTGTGGTTCTTTCTTGCAGCTGCAGAGTTTATTTTTGGATTGATTTCATTTATTTCTTGAAGGGGGTTGTTTTCATTTCTTCACTTCAGTTTTTATTATGTTCGTTTTTTTGTCATTAGATTTCAGATCAGCACAAATTAAAAACGTCTTTTCTACCAAGGAGGCAAAGTAAAACTGTGTGTTTGTGTTGTTTATAGTAGCTTCAGACCTCTGCTCTCATCTGTCTCACTGTCAACCTGTCAATAAACTTCTCTCACTCTGTTCAGTTCTGTCTCTCTGCTCTCACTTCTTTCTCTTCACTCCTTCCTCCCAGCTGTTCTGTTCTTTCTACGCTTCTGCTGAGACATGAGAACGAGCAGTGTGTCCACACATGGGGACTCGACTACACTCTGTTAAGTTATGAAGTGTGTTCAGCACTAATTATACAAGTCCTGTTCAGTCATTGTGAGTAAAGTTGGTGCATTATGTGGCAGCTGTGGCTCCAGAGATAGAACGGGTCACACACTAATCAGAAGGTCAGAGGTTTGATCCCAGTAGCTCCCATGCTGTGTGCAAAATACCGAACCCCATATTGTGTGATTCAGAAAGATTTCGGTTTACCGTATGGATGTTTGTGTGTGTATGGGTGAATGGCAAAACTGTAGAGGGCTTTGAGATGCCATCAGACTAGAAAAGGCCTATTTAAGTACCATTTACACGATAAAAACGAAATGGAATTTGGGGAATTATTTAGACGTTATTAAAAAGTTTGGCAATAAGGCAACTGATCCATGAAATTTAGTTTTTTGTTGTGATAATGACTTAAGTAAAACTAAATATTGAAAAAAGAAAGAGAAAAAAAAAAAAAATTCTTAAAGTAGAGAATATATGGGATTTGAATCCAAATCTCCTGTGTCCCATCATTCATCCATGAAAAGGTTTTCCATTGAAGCCATGCAGTTCTTTGGACAGGTTGTCAATACATGACTCTTATTTCTATATTATACACTACCGTTCAAAAGTTTGGGGTCACCCAGACAATTTCGTGTTTTCCATGAAAACTCACACTTTTATTTATCAAATGAGTTGCAAAATGAATAGAAAATATAGTCAAGACATTGACAAGGTTAGAAATAATGATTTTTATTTGAAATATTAATTTTGTTCTTCAAACTTTGCTTTCGTCAAAGAATGCTCCATTTGCAGCAATTACAGCATTGCAGACCTTTGGCATTCTAGCTGTTCATTTGTTGAGGTAATCTGTAGAAATTTCACCCCACGCTTCCTGAAGCCCCTCCCACAAGTGGGATTGGCTTGATGGGCACTTCTTGCGTACCATACGGTCAAGCTGCTCCCACAACAGCTCAATGGGGTTGAGATCTGGTGACTGCGCTGGCCACTCCATTACAGACAGCATACCAGCTGCCGGCTTCTTCCCTAAATAGTTCTTGCATAATTTGGAGGTGTGCTTTGGGTCATTGTCCTGTTGTAGGAGGAAATTGGCTCCAATCAAGCGCTGTCCACAGGGTATGGCATGGCGTTGCAAAATGGAGTGATAGCCACCTTATTTAAAATCCCTTTTACCTTGTACAAATCTCCCACTTTACCAGCACCAAAGCAGCCCCAGACCATCACATTACCTCCACCATGCTTGACAGATGGCGTCAGGCACTCTTCCAGCATCTTTTCACCTGTTCTGCGTCTCACAAATGTTCTTCTGTGTGATCCAAACACCTCAAACTTTGATTCGTCTGTCCATAACACTTTTTTCCAATCTTCCTCTGTCCAATGTCTATGTTCTTTTGCCCATATCAATCTTGTCTTTTTATTGGCCAGTCTCAGATATGGCTTTTTCTTTGCCACTCTGCCTAGAAGGCCAGCATCCCGGAGTTGCCTCTTCACTGTAGACGTTGACACTGGCGTTTTGCGGGTACCATTTAAAGAAGCTGCCAGTTGAGGACCTGTGAGGCGTCTATTTCTCAAACTAGAGACTCTAATATACTTGTCTTCTTGCTGAGTTGTGCACCGGGGCCTCCCACTTCTCTTTCTACTCTGGTTAGAGCCCTTTGTGCTGTTCTCTGAAGGGAGTAGTACACACCGTTGTAGGAAATGTTCAGTTTCTTCGCAATTTCTCGCATGGAATAGCCTTCATTTCTAAGAACAAGAACAGACTGGCGAGTTTCACATGAAAGTTCTCTTTTTCTGGCCATTTTGAGAGTATAATCGAACCCACAAATGTGATGCTCCAGATACTCAACTAGCTCAAAGGAAGGCCAGTTTTATAGCTTCTCTCACCAGCAAAACAGTTTTCAGCTGTGCTAACATAATTGCACAAGGGTTTTCAAGGGTTTTCTAATCATCCATTAGTCTTCTAAGGCGATTAGCAAACACAATGTACCATTAGAACACTGGAGTGATAGTTGCTGGAAATGGGCCTCTATACACCTATGTAGATATTTCATTAAAAACCAGACGTTTCCACCTAGAATAGTCATTTACCACATTAACAATGTATAGAGTGTATTTCTGATTAATTTAATGTTATCTTCATTGAAAAAAAACAGTGCTTTTCTTTGAAAAATAAGGACATTTCTAAGTGACCCCAAACTTTTGAACGGTAGTGTATATGTTGTGTTTAACAGTAGGTTGATATGCTCACTCACAGCTGAAGACTGAACCATGTTGCCTGGTCTGATGAACACAGACATCTGCTGAGGCTGCAGATGGCAGAGTCACAGTCTGGTGTCAACCTGCCTTGTGTCAACATTCCAGGCTACTGGAGGTGTGATTGTGTAGAGAATGTTTTCTCCACACATTCTCGTCTCAAACTGGTTCCATGTGAATCCAGTGGAAGCTTTGTGATGTGGTAGAACAGCACATTGGCAGCATGATGAATGTGCAGCTGACTAATCTGCAGAAATGATGTGATGCTCCATCAATCAGCTGTGGCCTGGAGGTTGGAGAAGTGGACTCTGGACCAAAAGGTCACGAGTCTGAATCCCTGGACCAGCATAAAGAACCTCCCTCCACAGCCACAGGTAAAGTGACCTTGAGCAAGGCACATAACCCTCTAACTGCTCTCTGAGTGGCCATGTGTTTGTATGATGTTTCTGATAAATTGCTCTCTAAGTATATTTCACTGTCATGTTTTGTTTCACTAACCAGTTACATGCACTAACATGATTACTCGAAACCAGACCCCTTAATTGCAGGTACACAGGATGGTTCCTTTCCCATTATGCTGGTTTATATAAAAAGCCATTCTGCTCACACACTCGATTATGCTCCATCACATTATTGTCATTCATTAATCAGAGCTTTGCAGAGCAGCTTTATCTAAAGATAAAACTGTAAAGAGGGAAACAAACATGAAGTGAAACCTTTGCTCTGGTCTGTCAGTCCTCCTACTTTGATGTCTTTATCATATCATCACTGATGAAGGTCTTATTATGGCACAGCGAATCCTTAAAGAGGAGAACACTAACTATAGACTAATTAACTCATTCTGGATAATTGCATCTTTGAGGGGTGATCTGGTCGAGCAGCCGTGGCCTCAGCAGCTACACGGCCTGGTTTGTAATTCTTATTAAAGTGTGATGGCAGTGAACAGTCAGAAAACACAGCTCCACTTGACTGAGGACAGTCAGGATCAGGCATTCACACAGTGGAGTCACCACAGAAGAAGTTTTAAACAAACTCAGTTGAGCACATACCTCGGCCAAGGCCCAACATTCCCCTTATGAGACCATGTTTTAATTCACCAGATCCAGATTTTTATGTGGATCTGCACACACTCAAATATCAGTCCCCTAAACATGCCTGATTTTTATCATCAATATCCAGTAATTATTCTGGATCAGCTTCCGGATCCGGATCCACACCGAAATATAATGGGTTGGGTTCCTCCTTGGGTCATGGCCCCCCTCCCCACAAAATGTCATGGAAATCGGTGGTATTTTCCTAATCCTGCTAAAAAACAAACATTCAAACAAATAAATGCAGACAAAAACAAAACCTCCTTGCTGTATTATGTGTTCGGGTTGTCCATCCGTCCCATTCTCGTCAATGCGATATCTCAAGAACCCCTTGAGGGAGTTTCTTCAAATTTGGTATAAACATTCTCTTGGAGTCAAGGATGACCTGATTAGAGTTTGATGGTCAAAGGTCACTGTGACCTCACAAAACACATTTTGGCCTCTTGACCGTGATATCTCAGGATCACCTCAAGGGAATTCTTTCAAATTGGGCATTGATTTCAGTGGTCAAAGGTAAAGTTCACAGTGACCTTATATGAATCTGATAAACAAATTTATGTAGATGGAAACTGCACCGGTTGGCAGAGGCATACAACAGTGTTTCATTATTTCTTTAACTGAATGGTGCAGTTTGTTATTTGCTGCTTTTTTCCAGACTCTATTTACCTTTGCAGGCTGTTCGTCAGCTGTATATGTTTGTGGAGTCACTCGTTCTTTCTCCCTGCAGGTATATGGTTTGTTGTTTGGCTTTGTTCATTACACTTCAGGTTCCATATGTGCACTCAGTACACAGCTGCTAACACATTTTCATACTTTACATTTTCCTTTTTTCTAAATACATCTTAAATACATTTTTAGTAGTTTTTCCTTACTCTTGTTGAGGGTTAAGGGCAGAGGATGTCACACCATGTTAAAGCCCTGTGAGACAAATTGTGATTTGTGAATATGGGCTATACAAATAAAATTTGATTGATTGATCTTTAGTTTAATGTGGTCCACTTCTCTGTTCTCCTGGTTCTGATACACTCGGGTGGATAATATGTGGTGTTTTGTGGTACAGAGTTGGCCCAGTTTGTAAAGTGAAAAGAAATGTTGCTGGCAGCGAGTAGAGCGGTGATAGGATACGTGCTCAGGATCACATCTGTGGGCTGGAAGCGGCAGCCGAGCAGGTGCTCCAGTCCGGATGGTTTATAGTGATGAAGTACCTCTCACCTGTAACTGCACACAGATTAGGCTGAGTGCACTGACACACTCAAATAGGCACATTATTAGGCTGGAGAGACTCCAGTGAGTTTCAGCCTCTTGAGATCAGGATTTTTTGGGGGTTGTTACTTTTGGTGAGCTCATAGTATTTTGGAAAGTTGCGATCCAAGGTATAAAACTGCAGCTTCTGTTCCTTTGATGCAGCTGTTAAGACGTTTTTACAATGAAACTGGGACCAATCATCTCTAAGAGAATGTGAGAAACATTCACAAATCTAATTTAATTGAAGTGGATGACTGAAAAGAAACAAACATTTACCTTGTGTGCTGAGAATATGTCTTCTATTGCAAATCTGACTTTTGAACAGCAGAAATGTTGCAGATGTGATATAGAAAACAGCAAAGATAACTGGAAGATGAAGTACGAAAAACTGAAGACAGACCAAAAGTAAGTTCAAGATCTTAAAATGTCGAGAGAAACCCAACAGTTCCCACAATGAGCAATCACTTCAATTGCACACATTTTAGATATCAGTCCCCTAAACATGCTTGATTTTTTTCATCAATCCATACCAATATCTAATGGGTTCTTCCGTGAGCCTACACCCTTCCACCAAGATTCATGGTGATCTGTACTATAGTTTTTGTGTAATCTTGCTTACAAACAAACAAACAAATAGGGGTGAAAACATAAAAAATGTCAAATGTCCACCAGTGAGTTGACAAATATAATTAGTGGAATGACCCTTCCAATGCAAAATGTTGTCATTAGATGCAGATCCTCTGTAATCCACCAGAGGTCAGTGTGAGCTAACTCCTGCAGCCAGCACCAGTCTGTCAGCAGTCAGCATGGTGGGAGACAATAATCAGAAAGTTAGAAAGATCTCTCAATTCAGCCCCTGGCTACAGAAAACACTAATATATAATAATAATAATATTACAATAATACAGTGATACATATGTAACATTTGTCAACTCAGTTTGAAGTGAAACTCAAAGATATGACAATGTAATCTGCTCGTTTGTCTGTGTTATCAGTAAAGTCAATCTCATAAACAGGTCCTTATTTCATGGCCCAGCACACACACACACACACACACACACACACACACACACACACACACACACACACACAATGTTTACAGGGAGAATACAGGGGGATAGAATTCCACAGTCTAGGATGAGATCATCAGCTGTGGCCTCATACAGATCTCTGCTAGAGCTTTAATCCAGGTGATGTGACAGGACATGCATGAGCACACACACACACACACACACAATGACCCATTTGACTCCCTGTGTTTCCATAAATTTCAAATATTATCTTCAAATATTCATACACTTTAACATATATGAAACTTCTTTCCCAACCTTCGTGCATGTCACTGTGACACACTAGTCCCAATTTGAGCTTTTTCAGAGCTTTGATCTGCATCTCATCGTCTGAGGTCATTTGAATTATTTAGTCTTTTCAGAAAGTTTCGCTGGTCCAATATAGTTCAATATCCACAGATTTCATCGAGTAGTTCCAGCAAAACCTGTTGACAGAACATGTCTGCAATTTATTATATTGCATTAAATGGAGGGTTAGGGTTAGTGTCTGGGGAAGTATTCCTTTCAATGTATTTGCATTTTATCAAGTTCTTCCTCTTCCTTTTCTCCAGTTTTATGTATGATCCTCCTGAAATGGAAGCACCTCTCTGACCACTCACACCTCAGGTGACAATCTACACAGACTTAAGTAGAGAAAGAAAGAAAGAAAGAAAGAAAGAAAGAAAGAAAGAAAGAGATAGTGAGAGGAAGGAAGGAAGAACATTTGTGCTCATACTGATCCATATAACCTCCCAGCTGACCAATAACACGCAGCCTCCCTGATGACCTCACAGCCCCTCCCTTGTGTTCAGTGATGCAGATGATCCACGCTGTGGTTGATCTGCTCACCCCCTCCCCCAACATACCTCCATTGTCCTCACACAGTCCTTGGTGGCGTGGGGGAGGGGAGAGTGGTAGGGAGGTGAGGAGGGGGAGGGGAGAGGCGGTGGGGTGGGGGGTGTTAGGTCAGGAGGAGAGCAGGAGGCGCAGTGCTTGCCAACACACACACACACACACACACACACACACACACACACACACACACACACACACACACACACACACACACACACACACACACACACACACTGAGGAGGGTATAAAATGGATCCATAACCTGCAGTGACATCAGTGTTTGTGATGATATCATACTGTCTCCCAACACACAGCTCCATCATAAACAAAGACTGGACGACACACTTCAGTCATGTTGACTGAAAAAGTGAAAAGCTGAGACTGATGGAGAAGCTGCTTCTCTTCCTGCAGATGTGTTTGAGTCGGTCACATCAATAACCGTGACATCACTGACAGTTGTGGTCAGAGACTCTACCGCACAAAGCAAAGATGTACTTGTGAGGTCAGTATCTCTGAAGCATAACTGAGACCCTCTCCATCTCAACTAGAGTAAACAACCACTAGGATAAATCCCTGACTCTTAACCTTAACCTAATAAACCTTATTCTAATCTGAACCTTATACTGTTGAATAGAGTCTGGACTTTCTCTGGAGGGTCACATGAACAATGCAACAGTAGCAGCTCTGCACAGACGCATTCACAACAACACAAAAATCTGCAGAGCTTTCAGGTAAAGGTAGAAAACAGGACATAACGTATAAATGCTGCTGTGGAGATCACGTTTTGTCACATCACTCATTCGGACATTTTGTGGACTTTTTACCAGGGGACTGGCTGGAGACAGTCCGGAGGCTCCCACTTGGACATTTGTGTTCTCACTTCCAGCCCCTGAAGCAGCTTCACTGTTCATTCACACCAGAGGGTCGCAAATTTCCCAAGTTTTGAGGTTCATGTGCTTCGAAGGCGGAATGTGAAAAAAATATGGACTTTGTAAAAAAACTATAATTTAAATATTTAAAACGTTAATCTAAAAATAATTAAACAGTTGGACCTTCAGTTTGCAAGTGACAAAAGTGTAACATTTGACAAGTTCACTTGAAGCGCTATGTAGAGCTGATCAGCTGAACAGTCGGGGAACTAATAAATTATTCCGACACCACATAAAGGCACAATTAAACCCAACTGTTAACTTTCAAACAGTCCTCTGAAGAAGTGAGGACGTCACAAGGCCAGTTCATGGTTTCTGCTTGTCCTGGACATAAATGTGCTTATGTTCATAATAAAATCAAGGTTATACGTACAAGGACACGTTCACACCTGCACAGTAGGAAAGATGAGAAGTGACGGGTGGGGAGTAAAGCGTATATGCAAAAAGTGTTTACTCATCTGGAACATTCACAGCAGCAAAGATGTTGTGCTGCTTCCCAGTGTTTTTCATTTTAAAACACAGAAGTTTTTAATTCCAATGAAGATTGCCCACACATTTCTGCTGTGGACACCCAAAACACAAGCACTCCTTTTTTGAGTCGGACTCCAAACTCAAATTGAACTCACGTCTCATCCATTTTGTACATGAGAAGCTGAATTTAGACAGGCAATGTTCCTGGGTACCAAAAGGTTCACAGCACCGTTCCTGCTGTGACGACAGACTGTTTTTCTGGCTGAGAAAAATAACCTGCACACTAAATAATAAACCTGACTGGACTCCTGGTGGCTTTTAAATACTAATATATTGGATTAGGTTTAAATTGTGGTTCATCCAACTAACACACACACACACACACACACACACACACACACACACACACACACACACACACACACACACACACACACACACACACACACACACACACACACACACACAGCAAGCTCTTGTGATAAGTGCTGACCCACCAATTCATAGCAATCGGGTCTTCTATCTTTCTTCTGGACTTTTTGGAGCAGCCTGTTGGAACTGGTGCCACTGTCTTATGTAGGAATACAGACAAGTGTTACAGATACAGTCAGGAGATAGAGCGTGTTGTCCCCTAACCAGAAGGTCGGTGGTTTGATCCCTGGCTCCTCCAGTCTGCATTCCGATGTGTCCTTGGACAAGATACTGATACTGGTCCGTATAGAAGCGCTGTATGAATGTGTGTGTGGATGGGTGAATGTGACTTGCCCTTTAAAGCCCTTTCACTGGTTGATGAGACTGTGCATATAAATACAAACTAGTCCATTGGACATTAGGGAGTATAGTATCTTGAGTATAGTATCGCTGCGTGGCAGACTGCAGGTGATCAGTGAGCCTGGTAGGTTTACAGGTAGTGAGGGTTTAGCTTAGTTCATATGTACAGACAGGGAAATCTTCACAGTACAGACAGATGTCATATTGATAGCATGGACTATCTCCCTCTTCCACTGTATTAGTCACAAGGTTGTCTTTCTCTAAAATCATAAAAATCTAATTGTCCACAAAGCAGCTGATAACACTTAGTAAAATATATATCTAAGGTATCACAGTTACATCCTCATAAGGTCACATGCACAGGACACAGGACAAAACATAAAGATGGTCCCAGTTAATGCATCATCTCGTGGTGGTCCTACCAACTGGCCTGTTACTGATCCAGTCCCAACAAGACCCTGAATGTAATAGCTTTTTATGAATTTGAACTTTATGTTGAAGCCTTAATGATATTTACATGTTTTCTCACCATTAATGAAGCTTCTCCACCTGAGTATACTAATGTCTATGTTGCTCAGGTCGCTAAACTAGACAAACTATATTCATATCAACTCATGTATTAAAACCATCTCCATCAGCTATAAATGGTTTTGTCAAGGAAAACAGACTTTTTATTCTTTCTAATGAGATTTAAAATTGTTTGTGATGTCAACATTTATCCAAATAAGGCCTGTGATCCTTCACTCACTTTGGGTGTGAACCCTCTGGCTGCAGTCGTAACCAATGTCCTGTGAGATCCTTCTTTCTGATCTGACTGGCATTACTGCCTCTCTTGTGATGTCAGGTCGGTTCCTTATTAAATGTGAAGTGATGCTGGCCTGACCTCATAATGTTGGTGCTGATGTATTTATCACTCACCAAAGAGGTCCATTAACTTTACGGCTCTTGGGGAGTGTTTGCTGGTGTTGCTGGCTCCTTTCACTGAAGAGACAGGCCCGGTTGATGATTGTACCAGTGACTTAGACACAAAAAGTAGACGACACGTTGGGTTACTGTGGAAACACGTTCTCCTAAACACAACTGCACAAGGAGTGTGAACAGATCTGAAACTTTACTGAAGCTGTATGCTATTGTCTTTTAGCTGCTCACACTTTACAACAGTGTGTTTTGAGAGTATATGTAGCACAGGTACACTGGGAACCATGCAGAGGGCAATAGCCAGGACATGAATCACTGTGGTAATTTGTATGCTCTTTCTGTGTGGATGACACTGATTGGTATATATTTATATTTATATTCATCATAGTAGCAGAATTATAACTTGTACATCTCCCTCAACCTTACACTCAGGAACACCTGTACACCACGCAATTATCCAATCAGCCAATCACGTGTCAGCGGTGCATAATGAGGATCATGTTTGATGATGAGGGTTAAGTTCTATGAGACAAATTGTGATTTGTGAATATGGGCCATACAAATAAAATGTGATGTATTGATTGATTGATGGATATAGAAACAGCTTGTTGATGAGAGAGGGCAGAGCAGAACGATCAGACTGGTTCGACCTTCTACAGTAATTCAGATAACCTCTCTTTACAACTGTGGTGAGCAAAAGAATGTGCAACAAATCCAGCCTTCAGGCGAAGTCTGCAGTCTGCAGGGTATTTCCCTCCAGAACAACCTCCCTGCTCACATCCCACTCCCTGGCTCTGGTGACGCTTTGAAATTCAAGCTTAAAACTCATCTTTTCTCCTAAACCTTCAGTTCGTTGCTTTTCATTTGATTACTCAAGGGGTTTAGAGTCCATGAATCTATTGAAGTCAGTGTTTAAAGTTCAGTCTGTGTGGTTCTGCTGACAAGATCACTGTAAACGATCTGAAAACTATTGCATCTCTCTAACCCCTTTGTTTGTTTGTTGTCCCTAACGCATAAGAGTGTCCAGGGGCTGTATTCATAAAGCTTCTCATTAGACAGTGTCACTACTACTGACGACATTTTTAGCACATACATTTTGCTAAGAATTTACCCTTTCAAACTGCTAATAATTCTGATTACTCAAAAAAAAATCTCAGCCATTAAATGTAGGGTTGGTCAGAGAAACGCCCCTCGCAGGATTGTAATCAACACCATTTAATTTGGTCCAAATGAAATGATTGCCTTGCGTACCATCCTGTCACTAACCACATCTCTCCGATCCACATCCTTCCTGAACATGTTCTGCATATTCACCTAATCTATAATGTGACCGTCCTGAGAGTTAATTCTGTAAATCTGTGACACTGCTCTTCTTCCTAAGCATCTATTGCATGTCTCCTCACAGACGGATCTCTCCTCTGTTGGTCCTCCTGAGTTTTCCTCCTTTCTTTGCCCCGTTAAAGGGTTTTTCATAGGGACTCTTTCCTTATCTGACTGAAGGTGTTGTAATGCTGTACAGACTGTAAAGCCCCCTGAGGCACATTAGTGATTTGTGATATTGGTTTATATACTGTACAGCCGTGGACTAATCAAGTCAAGTGTCATCTTATATGTGTGGAGTAGCACAATAATAAAAACTGCTTCTCTGTGCAGGGAACAGGATGCAGCCATGATGGAGTTTAAGTCACATTTAATAGATTAGCTCTTTTGTGATTTATATTCAAAGGCTTCTGATAGAATTATATGTAAAGATCTACTGTATATCTCCAGCTGTCCATCCCTCCATCCATCTGTCTGTCCACTCATCTATCTGTCATCCCTCTCCCAGTCAGCCAATCGATACCTGATGTCAGGATGAGGTAAGTGATGACTTCAGAGTCATTAAGCGATATGATAGGCTTACATAGTGCCATCAGCAGCTACCTCTGGAAATGGATGGACCAAGGCACCGGGGTCGTATTTCACAGGACTCGAATGCGCGCGCACACACACGCACACACACACACACACACACACACACACAGATACAGTGAGGATCTCGTATCTCCTGCCATAGAAATTGATTTTTCCCCTGCAGACCACACAGGGCTGATTCATATCTCCACTGATTTAGAAGAGATGAACTGAAAGGGATGAAACAAGATCAGGCCCAGGAATGAATTAAAAATGAATCAAATAAATCTGTTCAACATACACACATAGAAACAATTACACATTCATGATTATAAGACAGTCACCTGAGTCTTCACGAGCTTTGAATCGGAAATTAATTATTATATGTGCGACTTCAGGGAGCTGTGGCAAAAACGGTGGTAATGTAGCAGTTGACAGGAGAGCACTCAGCCGTCTCTGCTGTTAACTGATTTGGCCGCTCATCTTACCAGAGTGTTACTGGAAATTCTCAGCTGAGGAGAATCAGGACAGAAAACTCATAAAGTGGATGAAATGAGACTCGGAGCAGGACAAGAGGCCTGTTGTTTGAAATACAAGCCCACATCTCCATACTTCCACATTATACTGTGGGAACATCACATTTCCCATTACACTGACATCCACACATTTAATGAGGCTTTTCTCCACATTAATAAGCTACTGGAGCTTAAAGGGCCATACCACATTTTTCTGTTGGGTTGTAGCCTGTTTACCACAAACGTAAAGTACAAAAGTATGCAGCGTCACTTCAAGGACTACAATGTTCGTCGGTTCATATCACTGCAAAACTTAAGATGTCTGTAGTACTCAATTGTGTTTACTGCTCATTAGCAAATGTTAAAGTTAGGGTTAGTCATCGTGGAAAGGTTAGCAAGAGCAGGATACACAAAAAGGCAACTGACACATCCCACCCCTCCCATTAGCCCTCGTCACAGCTACGCCCACATGAACACACACTGCCTGACGACTGCTAGAAGCCGACTTATATATGTCTCCCTGGCAATTTTTTTTTTTCAGACCACTTTATTTATATGGCTATTAATGGCCATCGGGACGTGAAGAAGATTTCCACAAACAAGATTGAAAGTGTTTTAGAAAAAACTTACCAATCCTACCTTTAACTCAACTAAGATCTATCACCCAATCCCAACATGCATTATCTCAAGACACTTTACGTGGTTAGGCTGACATTACAATATTATAGGGAAACCCAACAGTTTCCACAATGAGCAATCACTGTAGGATGTATATACAGTACAGTAAAAAAAAATGGTTTCGCACCCCACATGTGGGACATGAGGTGGTATGTTTCCCTCAAGGTCGGGTCCTCTACCAGAGGTCTGGGAGTTTGAGGGTTCTGTGCAGTATCGTAGCTGCTCCTAGGACTGTGCACTTCTGGGCAGAGGCTTCAGATGTTGTACCTGGGATCTGCTGGACCCACTCTACCTGTTTGGGGGTCACAGCCCCTAATGCTCCTACATCACAGGGATCACACTGCTTTTCACCTTCCACATCGGTTCTGGCTGTTATATATATATACACTCTGTACCCCTTTGCCTGAATTTCAGTGCAAGACTTCTTGTTTCCTGCCCTCCCACATATGTGTATATCTTCACCTGAAACACTGCTCATTCTCTTTAAATTGGGCCATGTCATGCATAGCTGAATTGCATTGTGGTCCTGTTGCTTCGATTAGCTTGCGTTGTGTGCAGTAGAAGTTGAGAAAAGCTCAACTTTTCAAGCAGTGGCACAGGCATCTTTAGTAGGCATGTTTAAATCATAGATGGACGCCAGCTCCAGAAGAGCGAAGCAAAATCATCTGGATAGCCCCCTGGTGGCTGGCTGCAGTAAAGGTCATAAACACGGCCTCTTCCATGTTAGTAGATGGGACATGAGTCAAACTATGAAAGGCTGCAGTCAAGCTAGCTTCCAGAGTCTACTGTGGCCACAAGAGGGCAGTAAGTTACAAGATGAATGAAAATAGGCGACATCGGATCCTTGATGGGACAGAACTGTTCTGGAGAGATCTCGCCCACTGTTTTTGTAATTGGTCTCTAAATTTAGCTTTAACGGGTCGAGCACTGCTTGTCTTGCATGTCCTGACGACACGCCACTGGGTTGAATGAATGCCATTATTTTGTGTGTGTGTGTGCGTGTGTGTGTGTGTGTGTGCGTGTTTGCAGTTGATGCACTGGCTCTCAGTATCACATTTTTACCATTTGTCTCCCCTGCAAACAGAGAGAGAGAGAGAGAGAGAGAGAGAGAGAGAGAGACTGAAACCCCAGAGCAAACAGGAGGACATCTGTACATGTCTCCATCTCTCCTCCTCCTCCCTTTTCTTCTCTGTCCTCCCTCTTTTATTCTCCACTCCTTTGCCCTCACAACCCCTCCGTCCGCCTCCTCTCTGCTCCTCCTGCTCCTCCTGCTCCATGCTCCCTTCACTTCTGTCTCCTCCCTTTTTATCATATCCTCCCCTCTCTCTGTGTCACTCTCTGGGGGCTATCAATCACAGTTGCTGTGACGGTGGCCGGGCTGTAGGTGGTCATGCCAACGGCAGATGGCTCTTTATCGCTGGAGCCCTGGCCTCTCCATGACAACCGCAGAGAGCAGGAAGTGACACATCCAGCCGAGTGGAGAGAGATTCATCTGGACAGGAGACACGCATGCACCCGCGCACGCACATGCACACACACACACACACACACACACACACACACACACACACACACACACATGCACAAACACACAGAGTAACACACATGAAAGGGTGAGGTACAGATGGATATCGACAGAGCTTCCAGTGTGTGTCTATTGAAGTTTATTTGGTTGCATATAATCATATCATAAATCCACAGCAATGGGTGTTCAGTGTTCTTTCACCTCGTCTATTGTGTTTTCTCTCATTTTAAAACATTTGACTACTTTAGTGTTTAGATTTATACATAAACCTAAACCTACATATTCAAATGATCAGTCTCAGCTTTGTTCTAAACCAAAAGCTTTGAGAAATACAGATTTGATCTTATCATTATAGTTAGTTTGGACTCCAATTTCAGCCTCTCTACAATCATGCTACTGGGTGAAATGGGATTAGGAAGGTGGAGCTAGAGTGAACTTAAACAAAAGGTTAGCGACCACTGGTTTAATCCTTCCCAGTGGGTTGTAGTTTGACAGTGTGTTATATTATCCACTGTGAAAATGTAACTAAAACTGCCAAATGTAGGTAGACAGGTAGGAGTTACATTATTTCCCTCTGAAATCCAACAATTTCTACTTCAATACAATACTTGAGTAAATGTACTTTTCACCACTGGTATCATATCTTATTATACAATGGAGAGACAGTGAGGAAAAAACTAAAAACGACAGTAATTTAAAGGCATTTAAAAGCATAAAATATAAATAATGATATAAAAATATATAAAATAGTTAGTTAATAGTTAGTAGAGACAATTATGTTTCCACTTTGAAAGCAGACCAGGAGGAGGCTCAGTGTCTATTAGATGTTTACAACCTTTTGCTTAGTTAGGTTACACTGATTGATTCTTTACATCATATTTTCTACCTCTGGCACCTGATAGCTGAACCATCAGTGTGTGGATGGGCTGTGTGAGTGGAGAGGTGCTATGTATAGATGCACTGTATGAATGTGTGCAATATCAAGATAAAAGAAAATTCATACCAGTCAATATCAATAATAATCAGGATAAATGTGAGATTATTATTTATTTTGAGTTTACAGACAAATGTTTGCTCCTGAGTGAAGGTTGTGGTTTTAAAGTCTTCTTTGTGAGCAGAGAATCACAAACACTTGGTAAACAGAAAACTTTCTTAAATGTCAGTTATGTGTCATACCTCCTTAATGTGATAATACACAATACATAAGTATTCTATTGATATATATTGGACTTTTGTTACATTGCAATTGATGAAATTGATATTTGGATAATATTGATGTTGCTTTATTACCCAGCCATATGAAGACATGTTTTAAGTTAGTGTAAGGTTAGGTTCAGCTCAAGGTTAGGGTAAGGGTAATGATTAAGGTTAAGTCTCTAGGAAATAAATGTGTCCATCATGTCCCTCTGAAGTCATGAAGACAAGACTAGTCTGTTTTTAATTGGGGGCACAGAGAAATAAGATCAGAGAGGTTTTTGCTGCACACATTATACTTAGTTTTATTACTATTGCACTAGTATTAGTGCATTTAATACTGCACCTCCATGCAGTTCTCTCACAAGAGTTGCAGTAGAAAACTGAATGGTCAAAATAGAAGCAGGAGAGGCCCAGATGGTCACTAATGTAGGTCAAGCTCCGTTCTACAATTTCCATAAAGAAACTCCATGATGTCTTTCATAGGATGTGTTCTGCTTCCTGATTTCTAAAATGTCTGCTGGACTATCCATTAAAACCCTTAAACCGTTGTTTATACACATATACATTTACAGTGTACATATTTTGTATCTATTATAGTTCTTTGTGTTTATATCGTTTTACTTATTTATTACCTTTACTGAGTGTTTATTTCACTTTTCCCTTTTTGCTGCTATAACAAGGTAAATGTCCCTATAGTGGGACAAATAAAAGATTATCTTATCTTATCTTATCTCATCTTATCTTATCTATGTATCTGTATGTACAGGCTGTAGTTCTCCTTGTGATGACTAAACAGAGTTCCATGTTAAATCAGTGGCTTGCCCCTTTAATGTGATTCTTCTGATCTAGATCTTGACATGGGCCTTTGCAGATCTTCATTGTCATCACCATCATGTACAGTTTGTTCAACAATAAGACTGGATAATTACTAATCTGGGCAAATCCATGACAAGTGATCTGGCAGAGCACCGCCTGGCAACACAGTGAACAGTGATGTGGATACAGACAGAGCCACGATGCCCGCAGAGATCCTTCAGAAACAAAGCCAGGCTTTGTCCCAACATATCACAGTGTAACATGGCTCTGCTCGGTGGCTCAGCGTATAGAATCCACACAATCAGATCACAGGTGTCTATTTAGTGAACACTGATATGACTCAAACTCTGATTTCCTGCTTGAAAACACGTTTGTATGTTTCTATGTTGAAATTAGCTCTGAATATGTAGAATCATCCTATGTCCTATCCTATATAAAATTACATTTTTACTGAATGTATATATTATTTGTATTAATGGACTGAAATTTCTTATCTTGTATATTTCTACATTTTTGCAATGACCTTGAATAAACAAGTAGAAATCTGGAAAAAAATACAGTTTTTTTCTAAATTCCTGGAAGGAGAAATGAGGGTAGAAGACAGGACGGCATGCTGGGTATGTGGTTCAGTGTGTGTGTGTGTGTGCGAGTCTTGTGTGAGTCTGTGTGTGTGTGCATGTGGTGTGGTGCGGCTGGTGGATTTCACGTCCCACTTCCTCCAGCAAAGCGATTAGGCCAGACGTCTGTCACACACACACACACACACACACACACACACACTCGACCTCTCTCTACTGTCTGCTATAGTAAACACACACACACACACACGTTTGTATTAAGCTGTATGTGGGGACATTCTATTGATTTCCATTGAGTCCAGGCTGCCAGTGGCTCTTAAAGGTGCAGTATACAGTACACAGTAAGTACGTTCACCTCTTTACAATATTAACACCGAGACATTAGTCTGATAACAAACTATACCCTAACTTAACAGGCCATAACAGACACTGTAGTATATATGGTTTCACATCAGAACTCATGTTGCTGCTGTTATGGTGCCTTCAATTGAGGCTATATCTTTTTTTTACTTTTTGTTTAAGGCATATTCACTACTATGACTCTTCTGCAAACACCGTTCAATTAAAGTTTGAAAACTCCAGGTCTGGACGGGGAGAAAAAGAGACTTTTCAAAAAGATTAAAACACCCATGTTCGCCTCCTGATTGGATCTCTAACCTTTACCTTCAGTTGAACATGTCTCACCATTGACATGATGTCCCCTGTTCACCACTTTGGTCCAGACGATATCTCAACAACACATATTTTGTACATTTCTGGTCCCCAGAGTGTGACTCCTAAAGTCTGGTGATCCTCTGACTTCTCTACTAGCACCACAATCAGGACAAAGTTTTAATGCTCTCACTAATGTTCAGCATCAGAGATAATTAATGTTATGTGCGGGGGTGAACATGATAAATGATGTACCTCTTTAAAATGATTGCCACTGTGAGTGCCAGCTTGCCAACATTAGCATATACTTCAAAGTACATCAAAGAGGTGCTAGCATGGCAGTATACTTCAGCTGTGTCTCAATGCAGGGGCCACATCCTCCGAAGGGCCGTGTCAGCCAAACCATAATGAGACGGTCTGGTCTCCTTAATACGTCACCAGCTTGTCCTGCCCTTTACAGCCGTAGGTTTAGCAACAGAGCTATGGACAAGTTCTTCGGTTTATAAAAACGCTGAAAAGATGTTTTTTAAACATGTGTACCGTTGTAGCTGTTCGGTTGAAGCCGATACTTAGATTTCAAAATGAATTCTTCTGACTTTTTCTCCTCGCTTGCTGCAGCCATAACCTCTTTGAGTAGCAGTTTGTCACTGAAGCACAATGAATCATGGGATAGGTTTGACCAGGAAGGATCCACCCATTGGAGCCTTTGTTTCTCGGGGAGGACGCATTTGTTGACCACATTTGAAGGAGCCTTCGAATTGGGACAGCCTAGTCGCACCACTGTGACGCAATCAGTCTTTAAATGCAGCCTCCGAAGGATGCAGCCCCTGGATTGAGACACAGCTTCTGTGTCCTAATAGACCACACTGACTCCTCCATTTTAAATGATTGTCCAAGTGTGTATATATATATTCACTGTAGTAGTTCAGTCAAATCCCCAATTCGACTCTTTCACAGGGATGTAGTACTCATGTCATGAAGGCTACATTGACACTCCACATTCTTCATCATGACGAAGATGAGTTAGTGTCTGGAATGAGTGTGTGTTGTATAAGGGAGCAGTGAGTGAGTGGCTGATAGATCTCGGACACAGCTCATGTGTTCAGCAGGTGGGAATAACGTCACAGGAGTCCATATGACCTGAACCAACCAATGACATGACAGATGGAGGCAAGCATCTGATTGGCTCCCCTGCCTCCAGCACCAAAGCATGCAGTGTTTCACTTGTCAAGCACCAAGATGGATGGTGTGAGTTTGTGTTGACTCTGTGACTCTGTTGCTGTGAGATTGTTGTGAGTAGAGTAAGAGGTGTGTGTGTTACTGCTGTTTTCCCATATTCTGGACAGATTTCTTCATTCTACACAGTTCAACACAAATTTACTGTATATACGAAGCTTTCTGAAAACTAACAGTGCCTCCACAATGTCTGACGTCTACAAACATTATACACCCATTTTCCACTATGTATTTCAATGCAACACACTGGATACGTTTCGGGGGAACAAGAAAAGAACAGCCAAAATCTCACACATATTGTCTACTCTGTTCACCCCCACTGACACACACACACACACGCTCAATGGGGTTTGGCTGTCAGTTTGTGTTTTGTCAGCAGCTCCAGTGGGAGAGGCCATTTTTGACAGTTGGCTGGAGTGGCGCACACACACACACAAACACAGAGCGCGAGAGAGAGAGAGAGAGAGAGAGAGAACGAGAGGCAATTTCCTGTTTTCTTATTTCACCTCCATGTGACCTCTCATACTGTTATATGACCACAACATCCATATTTAACCAAACACTTTGGTTTATTCATACCTGCCTGCTCACACTGACTGTGTCTACGGTGTCAAACACACAACTGCTCCTTCATGTCCCCGTCATCCGGTGGGGCTTTTGGGATAGCACCAAATGTTTGAACGGTTCAAACCCCTCACCGCCCCCACACCAGCGGTTCAGTGATATTTGCAGCTTCATTTCCTCAGTCATGTGGTGATGACAGTTTGATACAAGCGACTGAAACAGGCTTCACAACGACCATGGCTATTTTGTGTGTTTCTAGAACTGCTGATCTACTGGGAGTTTCACACACAACAGTCTCTGGAGTTCTTGTCAGAGTGGAGCTTAAAACTCCAAAACATCCAGCGAGCAGCAGCTCTGTGGGCAGAGACACCTTGTTGATGAGAGAGGTCAGATAAATACATGAATACTCAGGTGTTCCTAATAAAGTGCTCGTGTACAGTACAAGATGTATTCATGTTTTTTTCCTCTCTTTAATCCAGATTGTGGTATGTTTTAGAGCAGGAATAATTGATTTTACATTTTGTAATACTTAAAAAACCCAGTGCTCACACTAAAATATACATTGCTTGTGCTTAAATTTCCTGCTGTCCAGCTTAAGCTCTTTTCACAGAAGCAGCTGAGAAGAACAAAGATAAGGGGAAAATCAGATATTGTACAAATAAGTGCTTCCTTCCTCTGTCTCACATATTTATAGTGCATTCAATCAATGCAACAAATGTACATGTTTTCCCATGTTTTATCTATGTTTATCTGTGTCTTTAAGACGGAAGAGGAAGATTTAAAATACACTCCACCTCTTTATTCTGTTTACCTCCTAGCATGTAAAATAAACTTCTGATTTCTAGTTTCACAGCTTTGCGTCAATCATGCAGAACCATTTATCATCAGAGCTACCGAACATCCTGCCTAGAGTTCACCTCCAGGGCGGATTTGGTTTCAGATGGACTGAACAAACTTTCTACATGAACAAACATTGATTTTGAACTCAAATTAAATTATTGGTTAATGAAATAAAAAATATTAAAAAATGTTTTTGGGTGACTGTTTTATCACTTATAATTGCTTATATAACCGTTTAAAGCATTCTTAAACATTTTTCATCTCAGGTTCTTCCTTGTTAGCTCTTTTTGTCATAAAACACAGTTCAATGTATAGATCTGACTTTAGACACATGATCAGGTGAAACAAGTTTCCACTAAGAAGTCATTTGGAGCAGGTGTTTGAAGCTACAGGTCCTTATTGAGTCAGAACTGACTGAACCCGTGGGCTACAACTTCAGCCTTTTCTTTTATCAAACTAACCCATGAAAATTGTGCTGAATTAGTCATCAGCAGCTCTGTCATGAAATATGCCCACAGATGAACAGTTACATGTCACTGGATATTGGCGACAACTTCAAAACACAATGATTCAAGTTCTGAGGCGATAAGGTGCAATTCCTTCTCAAAGCAGGTGCTTATTAACTGTCAAAATATTTATATATAAATTTTAACTCACAGCCCTTTTCTTCTGCCACTACCTCCCAAGAACATGCATTATCCCCTCATGGCAACACAGCAATGACATCAGCACATTAAGCTTCAGCAGTTCCATTACCCACATCTGTTTCCCTGGTTTGACAAAATAATCCGTATACACCAATGGTGATGCATGATCAGTGTGACATATCCACACACACCATAATTTCAGACTTTTTTTTCACTTCTTTAAAAGAAAGAAAACACAAGAGGAATGATATTCGAAAATATTTTCACCATGTCAACAGAAAAATCATATATCATGAAAACGTAACACTAAACCAAAAATGTCTGCAAAGTGCTGCCTCAGTGTGTGATTTTAAGGAGCACAGGCATGATGTGTAACACAAATGCACACTCTCCCTTAGAAATCCATGGTGCTGTGTTTACCTCCACTGCTGGCATAAAAGTGGAATAACACCCTTATCCCATGTTGGAACCTTAAATACAGAGCAGCGAGGCGGAAACAATGCAAAACATTCCTGCCTTAACCAGACTTTAAGAAAGCTGCAAGAAAATGTTCTCAAAGCAGAAGTACGGAGCTAGAAAAATAATGAGATGCAGGCTGAGGTTTGGTTTCCTAGGCGAATATCATGATTCACTTTTATTAAAAGCATCATAGCTACAATTCATCATACATGATGTCTCCAAAAAACAAAAAACAAAAAGACACACACCAAAAAAAGAGGAAAAAAAACATTTACATGGTATGTCTGTAAACTTCAAGGCTAGATAAGAATTTTGAGGTAATGCTCTTCAGCTTGCTGGCTAAAAGTAACAAAAAGTCCATTTTTTTCAAGAAAAGTAGCTAAGTAATAAAGGTACCTGATCATTTAACTCTTTAACACCAGTGCATCAACAGGAACAGAGTGAGACAAAATTGATTGCAGTACGTATTTGTCATCATTTACAGTTTGTTTTGTTTTTCTATTCATATGACACTTGTGGTTATTCATAGTGTGTGAGTGTGTGTGTGTGTGTGTGTGTGTGTGTGTGTGTGTGTGTGTGTGTGTGTTTTGGGAGAGTAATGTTGGAACATTCAAAAGCTGCCTTGGTTATTGCTGTCTCAGCATTAGAGAGGAGAACAGGGTTCTCTGACAGGGAAGGAGTCCCAGCTCTCTCTTCATCTGCTGGGCTGGCTGTATTAGCAAATGTTAATAAGACCTGGCCACAGTGTATGTGTGTTTGAATGGACTTTCAAATATTTAAACCACTTGCAGCGCTTGATTTATCTTGAAACTGGCCTCAGGAATGGAAACAAATCAAACACCTCTCGCACTTTTCAAGTATTTAAAACTTCTACAAGCAGAGCTGAACTTCTTGAGAAACCTGTGAATTTCACACTCTGTTGAAAATGTGTCTCAGTCCTGTCTCGGCCAGGCCTGGTGTCAGTGTGTGTGACTAGAGCAACAGTCTTTAAAGAGAAGGTCACTAGGGAGCAGCACTTGGTCTGGAACTACTGGGATGTGAAAGACAAAAGAAAATAATAAAATAGGGATTTTAATGTGGCAGCGACCAGGAAATTCCACTGTCATGTGCCCCCTTTAAAAAATGAAACCTGAAACCTCACATCCCTGTGTGGACCACCACTCCAAATCCATTCACAGAAACCTCCGAACAAGGACAGCTGGTTCTTTCGGTGGCTGAAATGGACCAATCAGGAGGCCTGACTGGCGGCAGACCCAGCCCGCCTGCCACTCCTGAGCCAAAACCAGCCACCTCGCAAGAGAGGGAGGATTCAGATGTGGCAGTGGAAAGACTCAAGATTGGTTTTCAAACAGTGTGGGACTGGGTTTAACAGTATTGGTTCATGCGTGCACGCACATACACACGCACTCATACACTCAAAAGGAACACAGCTGGTAGGAAGTCCTCCCAGAAACAGTCACATGACAGAAAGGTTTGAAGGGGTTAGTGTGTGCGTGTGTGTGTGTGTGTGTGTGTGTGTGTGTGTGTAGTGGTGGAATACGTGTGTGTTCTCGTGCATGTGTGCAACTTGTGATCAAGTATGCATAGTGTGTGTTGGGATTTGTGTGTGTTGTTTTGTGTGAGACTGACTTTTAGGCCAGCCTAGTTTCCTTTTCCTCCTCAGTGTCTACCTGGTCTGATATGTGAGAACTACAAATCTGCTCTGAAACAGAGCAGCTCAACTCCATTACCCACAATTCCTTTTGCAGCAGCTTTGTCAGACAGACAGCCGGGTTAGCTGTGATGCTGTTTGTTTTTGAAAACTGATGTTAGATAACATGGCAGCAGCGGATGTTTCTTCTCTTTGTGATGAGACGCTGCCAACAGCAACAGAACAGTCCAGGCGCAGGAAGCAAAAATAAAAAAATGACAGATCTGTGAGCTGAAAGCAGCAATAATAATAATAATAACAATTATAACAATAATAATAATAGCACTATTGGAACCTCGTGAAGTCCTGTTTGAGGGATTGTGGAAGAGAAACGTAGACAGGAACCAGTAGAGAAAAAGAGTCTTTAAAGAGTGTGCGGACTTTCCCTGACTACACTATCGATCAGAGAGACTGAACTGAACACACACACCTCATCCTCTCTGACGCATAGTAAATATACCTGGCCAAAAAATAAACAACAAATGTAGAGAGAAATCAACCACAACGTAAGAAAAAAAAAAAATAAAGAAGAAATCAGGATTTATAATAGTTTGGATTTTTCTGGTGGAGGCGTGTAAACGTGGCGAGGGGAGGGGGAGGTCAGAGGTGAGGAAATGTCCCAGGCAGTCAGCTTTGTATTCTATTTCAGTCACTCGTGTCCTTCTGTGGAGACGCTGCTGCCTCCTCTTCCTCTCCTCCCATCCCACCATCCTCCAGAACTGAATCGTCGGCCTCGCCTCTCGCGTCCTCGTCCTTCTCCTCAGCCAAGTCACTCTCTCCTCCACCCTCCTCCTCCTTCTCGTCATAGTCTTCATCATCATCGTCCTCCTCCTCCTCCTCCTCTCCTGAAGCTTTCAGCACCTTTTTCTCCTCCCCCACGACTCTAGGGGGGTTTGTGGAAATGGCATTGCCCCCCAGCATTCCGGCCATGGCACTCTGCAGCTCGGCCAGCGTGGAGGCAGTGGGGAAGCCGGGCAGGGTGAGCCCCCCGAGGCCTGGAGGTAGGAACATGGAGGGGTAGAGGAGACCAGGGGCCATGGTGGAGAGGAGGAAGGGGTTGAATGCCAGAGAGTTGGCAGACATGCCAGCTGCTGCCAGCAGGGCAGCGGCATCACCGTTGATGGACGCCTCAGCTGTAGCATTATTCATCTTCTCTTTCTCCATCTTCCTCTGTGCCTTCTTCACTCTATTTCCATCAGCCTCCTCCTCATCTTCCTCCTCCTCCTCTCCAGATTCTCCCTCTTTCTCCTCTGCCTCTCTCCTTCTCTTTGTTGTTACCATTTCGCCAATGTCTCCTCCCTCTCCCCCCATTGTTCCGTTTGTGATCCCTGACACAGCGGCGGCCATGGCGGCGTTGGATGCAGCGGCTGTTGCCAGGTTACCCCCAAACAGACTGCCTAAGCTGAAGATGTTGGGGAGGGCGGCAGCCATGTTGGGCAGGCCTCCCATGCCAGGCAGCATGAGGGGTAGCATGGAGGCAGCAGCAGCGCTGGCAGCGGCCTGCTTGGGGTCAGTGGGTTGCGGGAAGGCCATCAGACCAGCAGCCAACTGGAGAGACTGGAGGCTCTGGAGAGAAGACAGGTCCATCCCTCCAAACAGACTGTTCAACAGCAGAGGGTTGATACCTCCTAGAGACACACATGAACACAAACACACACGGTTAATATGGAGCATGATAACCCTTTAGCCCTGGACCATATATTAACTGCTTTGAAGTTAAATCACAGTGTGATCTCAGGAAATAAATGACGGGTTAATATAACAGTGTAAGAAAAATAAAGTTGTTCATTATCAGAAAGTAGCATTTTTCCTTAACATGCATCTATTTGTATTATAGTCGTCATTATTATATTATTATTAGTGTGTGATGAATGGGTTGGTTCAGCAGTAACTTGTACCTGCAGATGAAGCAACAGTGGCCAGTGATGCCTGGGCAGCCTGAGCTGCTGCTGCTGCCTGGGCGGAGGCTGCTGCCTTGGCAATCTCAGATTTGGGTCGTCGCCCACGACGACGAACGCCCTCCTCCCTGACAACAGGGCCAGTCAGAAGGCGATCGAACATGGCTTCTGGGAGGAAACCCTGTGTGGAGGAGGATTATTACTATCATCATCATAAAATGTGGGAGGGTGATAATGAAACTATCTTCATCTGAGACCTGCAGTTTCCACAGATTTATTTTATGAACAAACTGTTGCAAAGGTGCAAGTGTAATCATAGATTTCATCTTGTTTACTGACCGACTGTTTGACGATGTCTGTCCAATCAGGGGCAATAGAAAACTCTGGGTTTTCCAATAGCCATCTGGGAAGCTCCTTCATTGGTGGAGCCATGGCCCCACCCATCTAAAGAAGAGGAAGATGGAATGACTTTCATCTCGAAGGAATGTTCTGTATTTATAAAGCGCTTTTCTAGTCTTGATGACCACTCAAAGCCCTTGAGCACAGTTTATTGCCATTCATCCATTCACACACACATTAATACATTGCATCAATGGGCAGCACTTTTTCCGGCATTCAGATACAGGAACACACGCAGTGGCCATGAAACTTGTCCTTAGACATCTAGAAAAGAATATGTGCTATGATAATGTTATGAGTATCCATATGCACTGTGGCTTCAGAAGAAAGTCAGACCCCACTTTTTTAACGCAACTGTGTTGATACAATTTAAATGGATAACACACACATTTTTGCGCATCAACCTAAACGCTATTACCCACAATGACAAAGTGGCGACAGTTGCAGAAATTATTGCAAACTCACTTTATATCACTATTCTGTATTTTGTTGAAGCAATTACAGTTTCAGTCTTCTTGGTTAAACTGCTCTGAGCTTCACACAACTGCTCCTGTTCTTCCTGGCAGAACATCTCAAGCTTGGTCTGACTAGCTTGGTAGACCTACATTTTTAAGTCACTTCACAAATGTTTGATGAGGTTTAAGTCTGAACCTTTTCTGAAAAGCCATCCTGGCATCTTGGCAATGGGCTTCGAGCCACTGTCAAGCACCTTCACTCTATAATGACCAGACTCCCTGTTCCTGCTGCCAGGAGATGAGCAGAGTATGGTGTTTACCAGACATTTTTTCCACCATGGGGATCAAATTTTGTCTCTTCAGACCAGAGAACCTTTCACTCCCTGCTCCGAGATCCAACACTTACATGATGTCCATCTATCCACTCTACTCAAAGGACTGAATGGTGGATATCCGCTGAAATGGTCATCCTTCCAGCAGGTTTTGAAGCTCTATTGTATTGAAGGTTATTGGTCACCCGCCTGTCAAATTCTCTTTATGCCTACTTACTCAGTTTGGCCAGTCTCTTGGAAGAGTCCTGGCCCTTAAAAAACTACTCTATTTCACAGTTCTAGATGCCATCGTCTCCTGGGAACAGTAAAAGCTTTGGACATGGTTCTGATCTAGGCATCACCACAGAAAGTTCATTGGACATCATGGATTGTTTTTGGGGACTCAACAAACACAATCACACAAACTTTAAAACTCAATGTGCCCGAGATACACTCAATCACATTCTAGGCAAATCAGGGATCATTCAAGTGGACAGGATGCACCTTAACACCATTTGGAGCCACAGCAAAAGCTTTGAATACACTGAATATGTCTTGATAATTTTCAGAAGACTTTGAAAAACATTTTGCCATTATGGGTAATAGAGTGTAACATGCAAAAATAGCAGTCATTCATTTGAAATTAAATCAACAACACAATAAAGGTCTGAAATCACTATGTCTGCTTACCTTGCGTCCATTGCGTCTGTTGATCACAGGCACTCTTTCCTCTCCAGTAAGGGTGTTGATGTCGATCTTATTGGGGTTTCGACAGCGATGGCGCTTCTGCTTGGGCTTAGAGAACTGAGACAACAGTAACTCTTCATTCTTCTGTAGCAGAAAGACAAAAAAAGAATGTATGAATAACAAGTTCAACAGAATAGAAAAAAGATAAAAGGAATTCTTCCAAAGCAAAGAAACAGGAGAAAAACTGTACAAAGACTGTTTGAGCAGATTAGCACGTTAACTAGTCGACCACAGGTGAGGAGGGTTATAATATAAAGGAAGAAAGGAGGTCCATACTGGTGTAAATCCAGCCATGTCCATGGTGTATGTCGGGTGCTGCCTCAGCCACTCTCCCAGCTCCTTGTTTGACACTGGTGCCTCCTCCTCCTCCAGACTGCCAGAAGCCAGAGATCTGGCACTAGGGCTCTGCTCTGGGATGGTGTTCGATCTGTGGGCCCGGGCGGAAGGCTGAACCCCCTCCACCGCTAAGACCTTTGCCCCATCAGCATCATCCTGAGTGTCCAACAATGTGACAGAGGAAAAACAAATTTAATCCACATTTTTATACACAATGAACAATAACACAACATGACTATTGGTCCACTCCATACCCCTCCTGCTCTCTTGTTTCCCATGAACAGCAGATCCAGGCCCTCCACATTTTTCCTGCGGCCTCGCCTCCTTCTCATGATTGGCAGGTCAGCCTCCAGTGAACCGTTGGCTCTTTGTCCAGAGGTTGGCGCTTGCTGAAGCAACTCCATCTGGGCCTTGAGGGAGGAGCTTGTAACCAGGCCACTGGGAAATCCAGCCAATGACGGAGAGGCCTTGTGGTGATGATGCATAGCCTGGATAGCAAATAGATCACTTAATGTTAAATAACTTTATTTTACGGTCCTATGTCCTAAAGTAATAAAATAAGTAATAACTATCGATCTCTGCCAAACAGCGTTTTACGCTTGTAACGGGAGTTGTCGCTGATCGCTCAAATAATAGCTTGTGTCCACAGTTCTGTTTTAGCGGCTCTAAAGCTCTGTCATCCATAATCCATAGAGTTGATGCATTTTCAAATGAAAACGTAGTAGTATGGATGTAGCCTAATATAACAGGACTGAGTGTGTGGGAATACCTTGGTTAGGTCTATAGCCTGGCTCTGGGACTCAGCAGCAGCGTGGCTCTCTCTCAGCTGAGCCACCATCTCCATGAGGTTGCGTCTCTTGGCTGCCCTCTCCGCCTCTATCTCGATCTTTCTTCTCCTCCTCCTCCTCTGTCGGGGCATTGTCAGGCTCAGAGCGTCCTCCTGCAACATCAGGTCAACGTTACACATGTTGAGCCTAACAACTCACTGATGAGCTTGTCAAGTGTTTGTTAAAGTTACTTTAACGAGCTATGACAGTTAACATGTCATGACATCACTGGTATCATTAATTCCAAAAAGAATGCTAACAGGCTAAACTGCTATTACCATCTCATTCGGTTTTTCAGATAAGAAAAAAATTACATCAACGGTCAAACATTTGGGCGTTCGACCAACAGCCTCCATTTGCCCCATATTCACATAAATGATTCTGATGTAAACAAAAACTCACATGAACCTGTGGCGATAGTGTTTTATCCTCATTCCCACTGTAAGGTGTATGGATGGCCGCCATCGTCAGCTCGGCCAGGCTCCGCCTCTGCAGTGAGCTGTCAGTTGCCGTGGCTACGGCTGCCGTGGTTACTGCGGAGCCATGTCCTGGCAACAGGTTGCCGGGGAAGTCAAAGATGTGGCGTCTGTTGACAGGCCACTTGCCCTTCAGGACCGCCTCGCAGATGTTATCCATCCTGTTAATCATCAATCGATCCTGATGGCGGAGAGAGAGGAAGGAGGTGACACACTGTTCTACAAAGTGCTTTGAATTTTTATTTCTGTAAACTTTTAATTCAGTAATAATCACTTCTATAGCAGACAGAGGCCTTTTTTTTAAACCAGGCTCATGTTAAGCATATAGTGTGCTGTTCTGGGTTTGTACCCTCATGGTTGAGTGCACTTATTGTAAGTTGCTTTGGATAAAAGAGTCAGCTAAATGATATGTAATAATGTAATGTTCCCTTTTTTCTTTTAACAGTATCTTACTATGAAGCAACCACCTTGATAAATCCACAGTATATCACATTTCCACAACACTAGTTTTGTCATGTCATTCTCATTACACTGAGACTTTAAAATGAGCTGTTTTCCAGTCGCTCCTACTTTGCAGTTTTTCCACTCAATCGCAGTCAGTTCCTGTGCAGATGTTTCACATGCAAAAATGTATTTAATACTTAACTTCAAATTATGTTATTTTGAATTAATCTGCTGAAAATTATCACAGAGCTAGAAAGAAGTTATGGAAATGGGTCAAGATAATGTCGTCAAAGATTTCACTTTATCCAAAACTATACTCGAAACCTAAAGATAATCCAGTTTATTATCAGAGAAAACTAATGTTCACATCTGGAACCAGAAAAGAGGCTGGAAGCTGTGAATTTGCTGCATTTTTGCTTTAAAATGAATGACCACGATCAATTGCCAATGAATTTTCTGTTGACAGAGTAATAATTAAATTGACTGCTAATTTCCATTCTACATTTATGTGAAAGCTCCGCAGGAAGAGTTGTCACTGACAGTAGCGTAACAGGTGCCAAGAAATTGCGAAGGAGACGCGACATAGTGGATGAAAATGTGAATAGTGCAGTGGTGAGACAACAATCAGTGCTGCGTAAATACCCATTAGGCTCATTGCTAGTCCCTCAATGATCAACACTCTGTTGGATACTAAGTCTCACCTTAGGCCAGAATGAGAAGGCGTAGGCGCGGTCGTGTAAGGCGTGAAGCGCAGAAGTTTCTGGAAGGTCGTCGGGGCAGAATCCATCTCTGGTTTCGTCGCGGGCTGATGTGCTCAGAGACGCGATGCTCTCCTCATCAAAGTTCTTCTGTTCTGATGCAGCACTCGCTGTGCACAGAGAGGGAGAGCCATTTGCAACTTAATTAAAAAGGGCTTCAAGGGATCCAAACTCATTTCATAATCTTGCCCCTTGAACTCATTAAAACATTGCCATGTCATGAGGGGAGACACCAGAAATAGGCCTATGACCAAGTGTGGTGTCAGCAACGATGAGGGCCGATAACCAGGACAAAAAGTGGTTAAAAGGAATCTGAATAAGGTTCGATTACAGTAAGACACTTGGAACATGTTTAGAACCTACACTTAGAACTCAGTGTATTCCTCTTCATGGTAAACAAAATCCTAAATTTACTATTACTATTCACACTGACATCAATGATACCAACAACCTCACAGGTAATGTAAATTTGTAGTACCTTCAGCCTGTGAGGATTTCTCTGATTTGTCGTCTTCGTCCATCCTCTCCTCCTCTTCCTCCTCTGGGCTCTTGTCTGTGTCAGCTAACTTCAGAGATTTAGGAGACTCTTGGTTCTCCCTCTCCTCTCTGTCTTCCTCCCTCTCAGTCTTGAGGCCTGGTTGTGCTTTAGGAGAAGACTCAGGATGTTCTGAGAGCTCAATGGTCATTTCCTCCTGGTCCCCTTGAGAGTCAGGACTCAGACTCTTCTTCTCTTCTATCAAGTCTTTAGCTTCCTCTTCTGCTAGTTTGGTCTCTTCTTCTCCTCTTTGCTCTTCTTTCACCTCCTCCTCCTCCTTTTCTACTTTTATCTGGGTTTCCTCTTCCTTGACCTCCTTACTTGGTGAAGCAGCAGCCTCATCTTCCCCTTTTTCAACCTCTCCCTCATTTTCCTGTTCATCGGGAGTTTCAGTCTTGGTACATGGAATGTCGTTGGAATCCCCTCCATCAGTTTCCTTTTTCACCGCAATTTCAGTTTGTCCCTCCTCAGTCTTCACCTCTTCAGCTGCACTAACAGCAATTTTGGCAGCAGCAGCAGCACTTGCCAGCTCTGCTGGCGTAAGGAGAAGTACAGAGGTGCTTTCTGCTGCTCCCATTCCAGCTTTGGTCATCTCTCCCTGGGTTCCCACGCCGATCCCAGCCCCTCGCTGGCCGTTGAAGCGCTGGTGGGCCTCCAGAAAGTCCAACGTAGGGTCATTTAAGATGTGATAATCTGTCCGGCTCACGCCGTGCTTAGAGGCGCCCAGGAGGAGATCCCTGTCATGGCGGCCACACTCCCACCACTCTGGGAGGTCTTGAGAGGGCTGGCAGAGCTTGAGGCGCTCGGAGAGCAAGGTGTGGGGGAGGACTTGCTCTCGGATGCGGCGGAGCAGCTCGATGCGGTACAGAGTGCGAGAGGCACGCTCCTCAGTGATGGGGTCGATGATCAGGGTTGGGTCTGGGAGTTCTGATGATGTAAAAGAGAGAGGTGTTTAAGCCTTAAATATTTAAATATTCAACTTACTTCAAGTCACTTTTTACTGTGCTTGCCAACAATCTTCACGATAAAAGGTGTCCTATATGCTTTACAGTAGCATTAAACTATGTATGTTTCTTACCTGTTTCAGTCTTGACCTGCATCCTGCAGACCCGTTTGCACATGGCAATAAAAGAGTAGTAATATTTCTCCAGACTCTCGTCTGTTTTTTTTGTCCAATCGAGCAAAGGCCCTGAACTGTGACCAATCAAATTTCTGATGCTGGGTGTCAAAGACGACACCAAAGGTTGACACAACACGGTAAAAATCAGCCTCCTCACGACGAGTCCATCTGACAGAGGTAAAAAACAAAAGCAGTTGTGAGACCATGTAAGTAACATGATTTGATTTTATTCTTTGGTATTTCGGAAGCAGTTTTTAAGAATATGATCTGGCTCTCAAATAAACCTTGTAGATATTTGCCATTATATGCAACTCTACCTTTGTCTTCTCTCCTTGTAGTACATGGCTCCGTCAGCCATCAGGGAGCCGGCCGCCATCACTGGCGAGGACTCTGCCATCAACTGTCCACCTTTGGCAAAGTAAGCACTTCCTTTGGCCAGATATGGGGTTCCTTCTGTCAGGAACACTGTTGCTCCATCTTGGATGTAAGTTGCACCACCTCCCGCCTCGGTAACCATGGGGATGGAAGGCAGGAAATCCCTGCGTCGACGGCGTCGTCCATCAGGACGGTTGAGGGCCTCCTGGCGCAGCTGCTCTCTTCGGTTGGAGCGCTGGTATGCCGTGATGAGGCGACGCAGGCGGGCTGTCAGAGCTGAGGCTGCAGGCCAATAAAGACGCTCGTTGGAGCCTGAAGCTCCGCCCACAGTGGTTCCATTTTCACTTGATTTAGCGACTGCAAGTAAAACAGAGATGTGTACCCAAGGATGAGGCAAGATGAAGTGGTAAAAGTTATTGAGGTCTATTTTTTTAATTTTTTGAGTCAAAGTTTGAGCTGATACAGCAAAGCTCCAATTGGGGTAATGCTGCAAAGGTACATAAAAACATTATTTTTCAAATACATCTCTTTTCCATGCTCTTTTTTTGATGGAATTTCAAACCAAGACTTTTGTGGTTCTCAGTTTACTTCTCATTTGTGTAAATCTAACAAAATAGTAATTTGCTACCATGTATGGGATTGTTGTTGTGGATCCTTCAGACCCATCTGAGACTTGCACCCTTCACTCCTTTCACTGTCTTTCCAAGTGAAATCAAAGTTTACCTTCAGTCTCTCCCTCTACGGTGTCATCTTTGTCATCCAGCGGAGAGTTGGTAAAGTCATCCATTTCATCTTTAAAAGGCATTCGCATTGGCTTGTATTCTGGATCCTCATCCTCTCTGTAGAATATGTAAAAGACAGACAGTAATTTTGAGAACTTTTCCACTCTTATATCCTTTTGAAAAGTAAAGCTCTACCGAAAGTCAAAAGGATGAGGTAGTGAAAGGTAAACATTTTTTAAAAGCAGAGAAGGGCAGAGGCTTCAGACGAACCCCACACTTGTGGACACAAGTACGACTCAAGGACTTTTGAATAATGAGGACTTCTTATGAAATGTAACCACAATTGGCAAAGTTTATGGTTACGTAACACCATTGATAAAAAAAAAAATTCAGACTGAACATGGTAGCACTAAACACTAAATAATGAAAACAATTAATGTACAGATCAGATCTACAAACATGTGGGTCAAGGCAACTGTGGCCTACATGTTAATGCTACAAAAATAAATTACAATATGTCTTTTTGCTTTGCATTTATTGTTTACAGCTTAAGGATCTATGGGACCACTTGAGATATTACAAGAGAAAGGATAGCCTGATATAAAAAAAAGCCTCAGGAAAGTGTAAAAAGTTGCGAATTAGTGACGGATGAAGAAGGGGATGGCTGAGAAACTGCCTTTTGGTCAGTGAAGCCTGCTCTCTTACCCCTCAACACCATCTGTCATCATGTCGGCACCCCTCTGCTCAGCGGCGATAGCCTTGGCATCCGGCATGCCCACCCTCTCCAAGAAACACAGGGTGGGGTCAGCCCGCATTGAGTTGTACTTCTCATAGCCTGAAGAGGAAGAAAAAAATTATGTGAGTAATACAGAAGCTTGAAAATTCATGTGTAGATTAACTAATCAGAAGGTGGTGAAGACAACATGGTTACTGGTCAACACACCTGGGTCGAAACACACACTTTGAGAGAAGTTATACTTTGTAGATCTCTCGTGATACTACACAAACATCACTTTTTTTCTTTAAACAGAGCCAGACACACACTGCATCCATAATAAATGAAGGAATAGGCAAAAACTGCGGCAGAAGGGCAGACCCCAGGAGCCAGCTGCTGACAAGACAGACAGCATGCATGTGTGTGTGTGTGTGTGTTTGTACACTCGTCTCTGTTCTCCATGTGAGTGTGTGTGCACGTGTGCTTATCCAAGTGAGCCTGCAGGTGCTCATTTGTGTCTGAGAGAGAGTGAGCAAGAGGAGAGGGAGAGATAGATGAAGGATGAGAGGATGAGGAGGAAAAAGTCTGTGTCATGATGTCTGTGAAAGTGAGCTAGTGGGTGTGAGAAACGTAGCTTGTGTGTGTCCGTTAGGGGCATTGAGGCAGAACAGATTAGAATGTGCAGGTCCTACTGAGACACATTGGTACGGGGGAGGGGGGGAGGGGAGGCAGACAGGAGTAGGAAAAAAAAAAAGAAAAGAGGAGAGGTCAGGTGGCTGGGGAGGAAAGGAAAAGAGGAGTTGGGGGTGTCACCATAACAGAATCACACCCCACACGTTTTATTCATCCCTCCTTCCTTCATCCTCTCATCACAGTTGAAGTAGACAAAAAATGTTGGTACCGCCTCTGACTCCCTCTCCTTCACACACATTTCTATCTTTGCGAGGACACTCTTAATGCATTCCCAAGCTCCTGTTCCTAACCTCAATCATCACATCTGAATATCAAACCCCAACTCATTCCCCAAACCAAATCTTAACCCTTAAACAACTCTTTGAAGTTGTGATAAAGAGGCCAAAATGTCATCACTCTGTAGGGTCTATAACTCAAAGTGATTCTTACAAAGATAGAGATGTATATACACACACACACGGCTGTCCACCCACAACAAAACATTAATCATCAGGGCCTTTATAGGCCATCACTCTTCTGTGCGTGTACGAGTGTGTGTGTGTGTGTGAGGGAGAGCGAGACGCTCTATTTGTCTGCATGTGTGTGTATGTCAGCATACAAAGCTTACAGTGTGTGTGTGTGTGTGTGTGTGTGTGTGTGTGTGTGTGTGTGTGTGTGTGTGTGTGTACGCGCGTTAGTCCGTCCCCCAAAGGGCCTCCCGAGTGAATGAGGATTATGATTAACTATGGGTGAGTCCTTTTATATTCCTCTGGGTGTGTGTGAGTGTGCGTGCCCCCCCTAATAGAATCAGAGAGTGGCAATGATGGAAAAATTATGACAATTATGCCAAATTAATATGAATGAGGGTCTCCACACACAACAATTATACTCAATCTGTCACTGGGAGTCACAGTCAGTCAGCACCCAAAGGTGGGTCACTGGGACATTAACACAACTGGCCCATTTTCCAAATGACGATCCAAATAACCCGGTCTAAACAGTTAACACAGAGAAAGGATCAGATTATTCTAACTTTGTGTTTGGCTTTGTTAACAACAAACACCTGTAAAACACACACACACACACACACACCCACCCACTGGTGAAACCAGCAATCAATCACATTCCCGATAGCACGCTGAGCCTACCAGCTGCGTACCGCTGTAACCATAGCAACACCAATCAACTGGTGGCAACAGAAGAGGGTGGGATATATTTGTGTGTATGTGTGTGCTCACTCAGTTTGACAACAGGGTGTGTGTGTCTGCTGGCTTGATGCTTACTGGGTTGGAAGCCACTGGAGCATCTCAGCAAGTGTGTCTGAAGGTGTTGACATGTTATGTGTATACTGTACGTGTAATGGCTGCCATGTTGATGGAAGATTTAGATCTGCGTGTACAGAGAGTGTGCGACTCTGGTATGTGCCTCTCACCATGTTTGAAGACACCGAGGAGGAGGGATTTGTCGGCCTCACTGTCCCACCAGTCGGCTGGGACCTCAGCATGGAACGGCTGGGGGATCCAGATATCAAGCTCACTGTGGTAGAGATAAAGACATCACATTACTGATAATAAAGCTGTGTGTGTGTGTGTGTGTGTGTGTTCAATCTGCCTCAGTAGAGCAACAGTCCTTTTTAAGACAAAATGGAATGACAGAAATCTGATTTTGATCCATTTATGTAGTAATCAGACTGTAAAAGCTGTCAGCCACAAACCAGACATAATAAACAACTTTCCAAAATATTCAATAAAAATGTATTTGTAAACAGACTTGTTGTATTCTAGTTACAGTTCCGTTCGATAAAGTTTAAGCATATGCACTGCTCTGATTTTGGTTCTGTAACAACCCCTTTCTCTCCCTCTTTAAGGTTAGGACAGAAATTGTTCCTTGCCTTTTTAACAGTACACCGACAGGTGAGCATCAGGTATTTTAGAGAGGTAAGTGAAACACTGAGTTTGTCCACCTTTCATTTCGGCTCAGCCTTCCTGCTTTGTCTATTGAGGCTCCTCACTTCTTAATTTTACCATAGGAGAGAATAAGGTTTCGGCTTTCTATATCTGACAGGTGCTATAGAATTTAAGTTATTGCGCAAGAGCTGTTAAAAACCCTTCAACCGAGAGGGCCTGCTGTTGACTTGAAGTAAAACTTGTGTGTAAAGCAGTTAAAGCCTGACAGAAGTGAGTAAGAGAGAAAGTTTAGGGGGCAGGAGCGAATCATAGTGGGAGGTTTGGAGTCATGTGAGAGGAGTGGAACCTGGAAAAGCACTGCGTTATGATCTGAGACTTAAAAATCAATCCGGTTCACATTAACACAAAATAAAATTAAAAAGTTTTAAAAAATCTGAGATAAACGAGGAGGAGCAGCAGACATGGATAATAAAATCACAAAGAATAAGAACTCTGTCGTACTGTAACAAAATGACAGATTCAAATTCTTGAATAAAACCAGAAGTCTGTTTAGGAGGACGGGAGATTAGAACACATAAAATAGGCAGTTTATTCTTTAAAATAAAACGAACATTCTTGGCTGGTATTAAAATAATTAATACTCAATGAGAGGGGTGTAATTGTCAGGATTTATCCACGTCTCAGTGATTATAAAAAAAGTCAATGATGCTAGTTGTGATTAAATCTTGACAGATAAAAGACTTATTGGAAAGTGATCTTACATTGAGTAAAAATAATTTAGCTGATTATATAGCTGGGGGCGAAGAAGTGGTTTAAACTGACACTTGGTTTTTCTGTGGACTAGGAGAAGATTTGTTAATTTTATATAGCCTTTTAGTGATCCTAACAGGTATGCGGGAACAGACTAGACCAGGACATGCAAGGCCCATGCTGTCAGGGCTGTGCAATACCGAGCCAGGATGAAGAGTAGGGGCTTGCAGGGGAAACCATCAGTTCAAGCTAAAAGAAATAAAAAGAAATAAAAAGGCTGTCGTCTTCTGGTAGTGTCCCTGTGTCTATCTGTTCTGGACTGTGTTTGGAGTGATCGCTGTTTCACCCTCTTACTGTACAGGATAAATAATAATAATAATAATAATAAGTAAACAAGTTTCACTGTGCACAGTTGTTGCAGGATAAATTCTGTGTTGTGACAACAAGCAAACAAAATCCTCCATTATGGAAATAAGATGGTAGAAAATGGTGCTTCCTGCTAGTTATGGAGAGAAAGGGTACAATACACAATGGACACAGAAAGTCTGAGGGTGTCAGGAGGAGAGAAGAAACTGGGAAATAGTCTCTTATCTCTGCAAACAGCAGCATGCGCGGCCTTGGCAACACACACATATGCGTGCGCGCCAAGACTGGCATACTAAATCCCCCTGGCATATGTTGGCACGATAGCAACCCGTATGCTCACGTCTGGCACGCGCTGAGAGACACACACACACACACACACACACACACACACACACAGTAACGGGTGTGTCACAGTAGCCATCGAGTTGGGGGAGGGAAAGAGGGGAGGGGAAGGAGAGATCAGCATGAAGTGCATGTGCTCCAAATTATAAATGCATTCACATCTGGGTGAAAGGGTGATGTGAGGGGGATGGGAGATGATCATAGACCAAAGTATACTGCAGAGAGAGGGAGATGTGGACAGATGCCAAGGGAAGTGTAAAGTGAAAGATGGAGGAAGCAGTGAAGGAAGGCGATGTAGGAAGGAGATCAAGGAAAAAGTCAAGGTGAGCAGCATATCTGACCTTCACATCAACCCCACTGTGCTGAGACCTTATTTCTGATGACAATCAGCAAAATAACCAATAGCTTTTAAAAAATCATCTAAATGGGTCAAAAACTGTGATAAAAGCTTATTTTCCCAAGATGAAATATCTGCTTGTTGAATCGGTCACAATGGAAAGAAACCTGTCAAAGAGGTCACTAGAACACACTGAAATACCACACAAGTAATACTTTATCACACAATAATGCTCTTCATATTTCATTTTCAGATGCTGATTTGGGTTTTTGTCATGAATCATACTAATCATATAGCTTCCATGGTTGATGTCCCACCCCTCTCACTGCTCTAGTTTCCTGTATCTCTCTACACTGTTAACCATCATCAGACAAATTGCCATATAAAAGAAAATATTAAAAAAATATATTTCTTAAGCCAGCCATTTTGAGAAATACCGCGTTCGCTTTTTATCTGAGCAAATGCATCTTTTTAAGATTGGTTATGATAAATAAATAAATCAGATCAAGAACTTATTTTCAGGCATCTAAGCCTCTGTGAGACAAAATCTGATTATGTGACATTAGTTTGTTTTAACCTTTTAATATTATAACATCTATTATCTAGGTGCCTGCTCGAAAATGACACGCCCAAAATGAATAGATTACATCTCTGAAACTACAGGGTCTATATGAATATGAGGTTACAGTAGAAATGCCCAAATGGCTGTTTTGGGACAGAATAGGAACCGAGTAGTAGTAATGGTAGTAGTAGTTGGCTTGAGCAGCAAAAAGCGCAGAGGCTTCAGAAACCAACTGATGAGCTATAAGAAAAAAGCATGTTCCTGTGTCCTGAGTAGGATGGGAAAATGTGGTAAATGGGACACTAACATGAAGACAGAGAGGAAGTAGTATAGAGTATCTACTAACCTGGTATCGGCTCCTTCCAGGATGCGCTCGGCCTGGTCGCCTATGACTTCCTGTCTCAGATAATACAGCATCCTCACCCTCAGCAGCACCCTGAATGGACGGTGAACAGTAAGTGAAGCAGATCATTAGGAGGGTAGACTAAAGATTCCTAAGGATGCAACATTGATCTTCTGGTGTATTTCAGTTAAGTAGCTCATTTATGAGGATGCCCCATAATGTTAGATTTTTCCTGTGTTGAATAAAATATTATAGGTGCTCGTGATATCAGGTGTTTCATTATGACAGTTCTGATAACACAAGTCACATTGAACTGACTTTACAGGAGGATTTGCTGTACAGACGCAGAAAGGTGGAATTTAATGAATCATGTCGGTCAAGGCTGAAGAAAATCAGATTTGATCTCCCGACACTGGAAATGCTAGAGATCCTCTCCACTGTAAACATTTGTAACCAGAATGTAATGCCAATACTGTTTTGGCGCAGGAGACAGGAGATGGGGAAGGGGGGAGAAGGGTGGTAGAAGGGGATGAGTGAGAGGAGCAAAGAGGGGAAAAAATAAAGAGGTAGAGCGATGTGGTGGAAGGGAGGAAAAAGAAAGTTTAGTTTCGGGGGGGTTAAGACAGTCATTTGCAACTCATTCTGCGGGGTGTGTTGCAAGTTGGACAAGTTGCAGTGCGTGTGTGCGCGTTTGTGTGTGTGTTTGTTGGCAGGCTGTGAGTGCTCATCCATCAATGTGCCAGGCCTGATTAGCCACACAACGCTGTGCTTCAGCCTAGCAGATGGCACCACATAATCACCCCCAAGTGTGTGTGCGTGTGAGTGTGTGTGAGTGTATGTGCGCATGCATCTTTCACCCACTTCCAACAGGTCTGCCTGCCTAGCACCTGGCCTGGCACACAGCCACACACACACACACACAAACACATGTACACACAAACAAACAAACTTCCCCCTCAAGAAGAATAAAAAAATCTTGGAACTGAATCTGGGGGGCAAGGAAGCATATCACCCTGACAACAGGAAAAGAGCTGACCACAAAGCAAATGAGTGTGTGTATGTGTGAGTGAAAGAGAAAGAAAGAAAACAGGAAGATGGCTGCCTCTATTAAAGTTGTGTATGTTTTTAGAGTCAGACTCACGCCTGCCACATGCCTCTATGTCCTGGTTTTAAGGACCTGTGCCTTTAGCATTAGTTTGGCATCCATGAGATTTGCACTTCGGGAACTTAAATGCAACCAATAATACTCTAAATATTGTTTCGGGCCCCTAAAAATCGTATTAGCCACTTGCTATCATGGTGTTTCAGGAGTTTGAAGAAGCCTTACTTGTTACAGTGATGTTTCAGGTGTCTCTTGTAGCTATCCTCTTGCAGTAAGTGGTCAGGATTACAGCTGGCCAGCCAATCAGCTCGTGGGGTCTGTGGAGCCGGAGCCTGGGGCTTCCCCTTTTTGCCTTTCCTACCCCGAGGCACTGGGGTAGAGAGACCTGGGGGAGGGAGGTGAGACGGGCAATAGTGACAAATTAAACACCTTGTTTAAACATTATTTATGCACAATTTGCAATGAATGTCAACAAATTTTATATACCTTTCAACTATCAAACTGGTATAGTACCTGAAATGTGTCGAGTGCCAAAAGAAGGCATCACATGTCTTATAAGATTCTAATATTGTTCACATATTCACGCAAACCTTGTACTGTGTATTGCATTTTTAGAAGCACACATTTTTTTTTTCCCATCCACCTTATAGGCCTTCAATAATAAATCTTGATCTTATGAGGGACATTAAAATTCGTCTTGTGTAATTGGATGTGTGCGAGTGTGTTACCAGAGTGGTTGGTCAGTGTCTTGGTGGTCCCATCTTCACTCGGAGTGATAAGGTCCCAGATAAAACTTTTGATGTTCTCGTCTCCTCTGTAATGCAGCAGGCAGTAGGCCAGCAGGGCTCTGCAGATGGTTTCCACATCGGCCTCCTTGAGAGGGCGCTTGAATCGACCGTGGGCCAGGATTTCACTCCACCTGCCCCAACTAAAGACAGACATAGTGACGAAGGAAGCGGACAAGCCTGTCAGCATTATGGATAAACTCGCCTTTTAACTTACACTGCTGAATATGATGCAAAACTGGTTGAACAGAACAAAGCTCTGCCACAAAGTAGGTTGGAAATCCAAGCAAAAAGGTCAAGAAATTACAAAGATAGTCCGAATCAAAGTAATTGATCAATTAGAACAAAACAAAAATAATCTGGTGCACAACTCTGCACTATATACAGTTAACTGATTAATACAGATCAAATAACCAATATCAAATTATTTTGCATCTAAATCCCCATCTTCTCTCCATGATTTTAACTTTCTGATGATGTTTCTTCTTCTTGTTTGTATGCTTTGGAATGCCTAACTCTGGAAAAGTGAAATAATTATTTTACTAAGTCTGTCAGACAGTTTGTTATTCCGTGCCACACTACTCACTCACATGACCCTGATCCTTCATGAGTATGTACACAAGCCCAAATCATTTTTCCTGCATCCCAGACATTTATCACACTCCAGCGACAGACACTGATGAGTGTCGGGCCCCCATCCCTCCGTGTGTGTGTGTGTGTGTTAACATGGATCACAGCTAAACCCACCCCATCACCTCCAGAGAGCAAGCGACCCAAAAGACTGATGTGGTGGTCTTGTTCTCAGCAAAAACATTTTTTTTCCACTGCCGCTTCCCAATCTTCAGTGAACCATGTGAACCAGTATTACCCTGAACAATTTCAGATAGAGTCAAATGATGGGTGAGGGTGAGTGAGAGAGAGATGGCTGATGGGAAAAGACAACAGAGCGCCGAGCAGAGAGGACAGGCCCAGTCAGTGTGTTTTTGTGTCCTACAGCCTCGGGCCACGAGACTAGACTGTAACAATAACAACGCTGACATCTCACTAGCACCACTGTTCTTCCTTACACACGCGCATACACACAGTCATGCCAAATCAGCCATGAAATGGACGGGTTCACCAGACTCATCACGGCCTGTGGTAAGTGTGTCAATTTGTCTCTGTGTGCAGTATATTGTACGGCCATCTCTTCAGACTTGAAGGGCTGTTATTGTGTAGTTTCAGATGTACCTCCACAGATGAACAAACTGATTGTTGAAGAGTTAATGAAATATTGTTTGCACATACATAAATGCATAGTTGACAGGCATTTCCTGAAGGACATTTTTATGTTTGAATTCAAATAATGTTATGTAATCTAGTGAATATCATTATAAAAAAGTGCACATGAGGCTTTACATTATTTAATTGTCTGTGTGTGAAATTAAAGCTTGCTCTCCAAGAAGTGTGTATGATTGTGTTTACAGCCAGCTGTGTGTGTTGAGGGCCTTGAGACGAAAGCTTTCCCTCTACTTAATTACTCCGTGTGCAGGTCTGCATCCATTAACTCATTTGCTCTTTCACACACAAACACACATTAGCCGAGTGATGAACTTCACTCATCAACATGACTCCACATCCACTAAAACCACAACTATATTGTCCTCCTTTCATTTGAATCATCTGCTTTAATGTTTCCTTCCACCACAATTCTATGTTGTGATTACTTTCTGTTTAAAAAGGAAAATATTGACACTTTAGATAAAATTAATTGTTGAATCATGAACGAAACATGAATGAAATATGCTACGGCCAGCAGCCAGTTATCTTAGCTGGAAATGTAGAAATAGCTTGCCTGGCACAGTCCGAAAGGAACTAAATCCAACTACAAGCACCTGTTAGGTTCTGCTACTCTGTCCAGGGAGTCACTGAACGCAGATATTAAACCGTCCACAAGCTGAAATTTTTATACTTTGAGTAAATAAGATTATTTCCCAAACTGTCAACACCACTGTAATCTTGGCACTAATGTGTATTAGCATTTAACTCAATCATTCATGTACTTGAGAAGCTTTTTTCCCCTGTATTGCCTGGAACCTCTCTAAAATGTATAGTTTGAGACTGAATTGCCTTAGTTCCAGTCATTATTGTATGTCAACATAATTATCCATCTTGTTTTTGAGTAGGAAACATGAATATGTAACAGACCCATAGACCAGCAGGTTCTTCTCCACCCTGAAGCACTCAGACCGGGGGTAGCCATGGGCTTTGTCTTGGGGTCGTCGTGGTTTGGTTGAGGGTTTGCTTGGCTCGTCCTCGTCGCTCTCCAACTCTGAGAACTCCAGCATCTCGTCCTCTTTGGCGCTGCTGAAGTGGCGTGTCTGCTTCCTCACCCTTGGTGTGTCAATCACTAGTGTGTTCTGGAGACAAATTCAATAAAGGCGTTAAGACGAAATGCTTCTATGGCCTAGATTCTGGTGTGCTTTTTTAATGATCATTACCAAGAGCCTGGTTCCAAATGCAGATGGCCTGAAACCCACCAATAACAATATGCAAAGTAGCTTCTGCTTTATTCTCATGATGTATTCCATTTTTTTATTTCTTGTATACTCCGACTACTTTGTTAATACATGACACCTTCTGCACCAAATCTGATTAATGGATATTTGGCTCCATGTTTAATTCCTGTAGCTGAGAAAATTGCTGCCCAGCTCAAACGTTACCTGACATTAATTATGTTGTCTAATGAATTACATTTTTGTTCAATTAATTAGATTTTCTCCCCTTACAGTCACATTAGTATTTGCAAACAGGGCAGTAGTTAGTTCCACAATTACCACAGAGCATTGCAGTCATTTTCAATTCTAACATCACACAATAAGAAATCCCAGGGGAGCGGCACCCATTCACGCTCATAGAGCTGGAGTAAGTGTGTCAGTGGCAGGTCCTCCACAAGAGAGGCAGGAGAGAGACAAGGAAATCAGGAGGGACTACTACTCAGAATAGAAATACTCAGAAAGAAAACAAGTGAGCAAATACAGAGAGGGAAGGAAAGGAAAAAATAAAGATGCCTGTTAATGTCTGTGTAACAATGTGACTTGTTGTTGGTGTCTGTGTGTTTGTGTGTGTTGGAGCACTTGCCTAAGTGATATCTCTGTACCCTCCAAGCATCTGTGCTCTGTTAAGTGGAGCTAAGCAGCTTACTCTCTCTCATTCAAACACACACACGCGAGAGCAGGGAAACATGGGTAATTACGGTAGAGAGGAGATTCTCGACTGTCAATATTAATCTCTCTCTGCTTCCCTCCTGTTCTTACGCTCTCCGTCTGTCTCACTTTCCTCCCCCTGACTAACAAATTCTGGATGCTAGTCCCGTTTCAATAAGAGGACACCAAGTGTGTGTATGTGAGACTTTGGATGCATAGTGTGACTTTTCTCTCTCTGTGGCTTTATGGCTACATCACTTCTCGTATTCTTGGTAGTGTTTAATTTTGCAGGTACCTGTGTTCACAGTAAGCATGTACAGTTGCAAGTGTATGTGCTTGTGTTCGTATTACCCGTCCATTCATGGCATCCATGTCCAGCTCAGCCTTCTTGGCCCATTTCTGCCAGAAGTCTGGATCCTCGAGAGAAATGTCTGTTCGGTTACCGGCTGCAACAAAACTGGCCTGCGGACATTCAGGAAATGCGCCTATCAACTCAAGGTATTATACTTTTTCAAACACATCACACATGAGATTTTTTAGACATTTCCATTGTCTTTAGGCCATGAAGTTTTTACCTTAGCAAATGTAGAGCCCTTTCCCTCAGACTCGATGGTGATGGTGTGAGTTCGCCTCTGGAGGATCTGGTCGATGTCTTCCTCGCAGAATTTTGAGCCTTCGTCTTCCTCGTCCATTAGAGCTCCGTAAGCTCCCTTCCTCAAGAGGTCCTCGACCTCCTTCTTCGACAATTGCTGGACCTGGACCACAGCGGAAAACATTTACTTCAGTGGCTTCAAAGGAATCAGTTGTGTTCCTAATAAGAAGTCTGAAAACACCCAAGTGATCTCAGAAAATAGACTTGCCTTTAAACACATAGGACACTTAAAAGATTCACTTAAAAAGGAATAAATCAATCTCAAGTTATTGATGTAGATACCCCGCTGTTGGTGTTTTCCCGGCCACTCATGCTCTGCAGCACAGCCTTGTCCAGCCCCAGCTTCAGACTGGCCTTGTCGAACATCTCCCTCTCGTAGCTGTTCCTGGTGATCAGACGGTATATCTTGACGGCCTTTGACTGGCCGATACGGTGACACCTGGCCTGGGCCTGGTGGAGGACAGAAATGAAAATTCAGAAACAGTATTCCACAGAGAATTTGATAGATTTTTCTGTTCCTGAGCACATTCAGCTGGAAAAGTGAGGTTGTAGAAGAGTGAAGTGAAAGATCTAAATGTGTCTGACATGGCTAATTCCCAGCTGACCACCCCTCAAGCTCTTTAGGACAACTCAGTGCAACCACAAATATTAAACAAAAATCCGCAGGTGAAGCATGATGTGGTTTGTACCTGCAGGTCGTTCTGAGGGTTCCAGTCCGAGTCAAAGATGATGCAGGTGTCGGCTGCCGTCAGGTTGATGCCAAGCCCTCCAGCTCGTGTACACAGCAGGAAGACAAAACGGTCCGAGTCTGGTCTAGAGAACCGGTCGATGGCTGCCTGCCGCAGGTTACCACGTACTCTGCCGTCTATACGCTCATAGGGATATCTGGACACAGATTTTGAAGCAAAGCTGTAAATAACTAACTGTAAATAGCAGTTATTAGAAGATATTACAAGCAGATTTTAGGGCCAATCCAATATTCTATTTACCCTCCTGCTATCCTCAAATTTACTAACATCGTTTATCCTGGGGGTCATTTTGACCCCAGCAATCAAAAACCTCGAGAAAATTATTAGAATCAAAATGGTTACTTATTATGTTATACTATTATCAAGGAAAGTAACATTATGTTTGGGGTCAATTTGACCCCAGGAAAAACCACACAATTTCAAACATTTATAAAAAATCTTATTTTAAATAGAATATCTTCAGAACATATTTAAGGAACACATAAGTCCATTTACAAAAAGTAAAATTTGAGCATTGGCTGAACCTACTCGTCAGTCCGGCATTGTTTCTCCATCATCAAAACATATGACATAGACAGAAAACACGTCTTGCTTTTAGATACATGGTGGGCTGGAAATATTCCCCTTCAGTATTCCAACTGCTTGTTGTTGATATGTCTTCACTGTCAAATAGCTGTGACAAAACCTCACTGGAAGAAACCATTTTCTTCGATATTATTTTGAATTAAGAACAAGCATGAACAGAAAGCACACAAGGCAACAAGAGAAATGGTTTAGCTGCTGTGTTGAGTGAACCATCAGGGCTTTGTGCAATGCTACAGGTATGGTCGGGTAGATTAGGGCAACAAAGCAGGGAGAAGAGTTTTAAAGATATAAGATGATAAAAATACATGTTATAGTGACTTCAATATCTTCCTAAACAACAAAATTATGCTCTTGCATAATGCGTAAAATATGTTTTTTACAGCCAAAACAGCCTTGGGTCAAATTGACCCCAAAGAACACAGGCTGAAAATACAAAATCATGTGAATTGTCTGTTTACCCAGTTGTTATGGTAATTAGGAAAAGTCATTAAATGTAAAGCCAAAAAATGAAGTTAACCATTTATTTAGAGACATTAAACATTGAATGGGGTCAAATAGACCACAAGGATAATAGGAGGGTTGAATGAAGTATATTATCTCTTTACTGTTCTTTGCTTTGAACACCTCCGCCTGCTGCAAAGTTCATTTAGGACAATCTACAGTGCGAACATATCAATGTATGTGTAAAGTAGTCCCATTTGTAATTTGGCAATGGTCCGAAGTTTAATGAGTTGTCTGGTGAAAGTGCTTTTGTCATTTGGTCTCGATGCTCAGCGGAAGATCTTTTGTGTTGAAAGAACTTCCACTCTGTGAAACCACTGTATAACTGCGCGTGCTTTTGTCTGGCTGCTCTAATGGATCACTTTAATTTTAGGAATCACATTCTCACAGTTCAACTTTCATTTCTATTACATCAATCATTTAATCTCGTCAGTTTCCAGTTTTGAATGAGCAGTGTTTGGATCAAGTTGCTTGTGAAAAATAAAATATGCCCCACCTGTTCATACATCAATTATATATTTAATCAGCCGTGTGTACCTTCTGCTGTTTTGTATACATTTATTTCTTCAATTCTGAGCATCTTTGGCACAAAAATCTCAATGTCTCATTTTCAGATTTCTTCTTGAGTGTGCACTGAGCAGCTAAACTCACACTGAGTATCAGTAGATTGCCAGTATTAAAGGGACTGAGATCACAAAGATACCTAGACTATAATGATGATTACCATCTTATTAACCTTTGCACTTATTATGAAATGCTAATTAGTCTATTCTTACCGTTTCTGGATGAGGTAGTCCTCCAGGATGTCCAGACAGCGGACCATCTGACTGAACACCAGGACTCTGTGTCCACCTGCCTTCAGTTTGGGCAGCAGCTTGTCAATGAGCACAAGCTTGCCTGCAGCCTGGACCATGGCCTGGAGAGCCATGTCTGGCAAATCGGTCCTGCCTCCGTTGGAGTCCCTGAACTCTTCAATGATCTTTTCTTCCGCTCCTAGTCACCAGGAAAGAATAATTATAAATCATCCGGAGCAATAATTGGTTTGCTGAGTCTTTAAACTGCAGTGGTGGGTCAGCTTTTGTAGAGTGTGTGTTTACCATTAATGAGGTAGGGGTGGTTGCAGCATTTTCTCAGCTCCATCATGGTGTTGAGAAGGTTAGGGACATTTGCTCCTCCTCCGCCGCCACCTCCTCCTACACCCCCTTTGGACAGGAAGGTGAAGTTCCTCTCCAGAATTGCCCGATAGTATTTCTTCTGGATGTTGGTCAGCTCCACCTGGCGACAACAACATTTATTATTTTTGGTTTATTTGGACATTCTTTAAATACTTGTTGGGGAAATTCTAACAGGATTCTGATTGGAGAGCTGAATGGAGAACATAACCAGAATAGGTTAAGATGTTTTGACTCCACCCTTGATCTGAGAAATCTATATTGAGATCGTAGTCCTACCTCGATGATGGTCTCCTCCTTAGGGGCCAAGTTCTTCTCCACATCCTCTTTCAGTCTTCTCAGCATCATGGGTTTCAAAATGGCTTGCAGTTTCAGAACCTGAAATACACAGAGGGAGTGTTAATACTTAATTGAAACAGGAATTTAGAAACTGTCCAAAGTTTTAAAGACTGTCCATTTACCTGTTCTTCAGTCTTGAGGTCTCCAAATTCATTCATGAATGTCGTTTCAGAGGGGAATCTCTCAGGCTCCAGGAAGTTGAGTAAGCTGAAGAGCTCCTCCACAGTGTTCTGGAGGGGAGTTCCTGTCAACAGAACTTTGTGCTCCTGCAGAAGAAAGCAGAGACAGGAAAGACATATTTAGAGTTTCTAAAAATGAACGGAGGATGTGAAGAGTGAATTATTTTAAATGGCACAGCTACTAGGCTATTATATTCTTGACTCTTGACATAGAGATCACTTTGTTACAAACAAAAAAAGACCACCACTCACCATGTCCATCATTTTGAGTCCTTCCAGTAGTTTACAGTTTCTGTTTTTGAGGCGGTGGGCTTCGTCTATCACCACACAGCGCCATGGGATGTTGCGAAGCTCCGGACAGTCAGCCAGAATCATCTCAAAAGTTGTTATAATCGCGTTAAACCGATAAACTCCCTTTATTATTTTACCCTGGAGGGAGGAAGGCAGAGAGAGAGGAAAAGAATGAAGGTCAAAAAAGTCTAACATATTCCCAACTCCTTCATCACCTTACTGTTTATCTAGGGGAGAAATAGGGCTGTTCAACATTTTCAAAATCTCATGTCCTGATAGATTCCATATTTAGACAAACAATACACATCTTTACTCCTTCCTTTACTTCAGTGTAAGTTGGGTTCATGCATTTGCAGATGTTAACGTGCGACATCAGCTGTTACCTCCTTCCATTTTGGTGATAACATTAACCACCCTACAACGTCTAAGTCTAAGGTTTGTTCTGAGCAGGCCACTGTTATTTTATGGCTCTCATCCAAAGACTCTCCTTGTAATGTTTGACATGATACTTCAAAATCATCAAACCCAAACTACATTCCTCGTGACAGAAGTGGCCCCTCTTAAGTACAAGCTGCTCATTTTGTCTTGGCTGGTCTAAATCCTTCTGCTGTTGTGAAATACCACTTCCTGTGTCACGTTCACTCAAACATATTTGTTTTGTGTTGGTTTCATGCAAATTTCCTGCCGGTATACTCAGTGTGGAGGAGTTGTGCAAAGGACAAAAAATATTGTGGTTAAGAGTGATTTGCAGCACAATGACATAAACATGCAATTATATAAAACGATAGAATTTTTTCTATTGTAACATTGTTTCTATTCATCATATAGCCTTTGTGAAGAAAAGTCAAGGAAAGCTTTGATAATGAAGCTTGACGATAAAGTTGGACTCATGCCATGCTATACCTGTTTTCTATAAACTCCACAAAGATTTATTGTAATACAGTTCAGTGTTTCCTCTATTCAAACCAGGGCCCGGTACTACAAAGCAGGATTTGTGGTCATCGGGGTAACTTCACAATTAGTTCAGGGTTTCCGGTCCTACGAAGCTTGTTCACGTCTTATCAGGGTAAATCACACTGGTAACTTATGCTGAACGGCTAACCAGGTTGAGTTGGCGATAAGAGATCAAACTTCTAAGCACCACCCAATGACCAATCAATTCCGTTGAAACTTGACATCAAAGTTCTTAGCGAATAGAAAGAAAAAAAGATCCCATGGAGCTCAGTGCGAAGATTGTTAGAGGGTCTTGGAGGAGGACATGGGTCTTCAGAGACCTACAAAATCCTTTCACCTACTCTGTATTTTGATGTGTTAGAGGTGGGATAACCAGACATAGTTTTATACTTTTATCCTTCCCTTTAAGTAGGTTTATCCTGTCAAATTAAATGTCTATTTGGAATGGGGGATAGATAGTTTACAGATTTACCCTGTGACGCATGCATAACTGATGGCCCCAAGTTATTTATCTCATTCCCACACGTTATGTCATGGTCAAGTAATATATTTCTTTCCCAAATGTCACCAAGGGGCTCCGTAACTTACACATTCACACAATAGGAGATTTTTTACCAGCTGTGCTTCCTCCATTTAGCAGCTCTAACTTTTTCTTTTAGTCTGGATAATGTGTTTGTAGGAACAACCCTACAGCTTAGTTTCTTCACAAGCTAACTGTGGCAAAGGTCACTGTTAGATATTAGTATCATTGTTCAGTAAGAGCTTAGAGTCCAAGGCTTACAGCTCGAGGACAGTAAAGGCTTTAAATTGTCCATCCCTGGCTCAAGATTTCCTCTGACTAGAGGTGGTGTTAAGATCAGCTGTCTGACTCACAACAGCGTCTCATTCCCTACATCTACTGTTCCAAATGTGTGATCCTCATGCAGGTCAAAGCTGCTGAGGCCTCTGTGGTGGTTTTTACTGAGAACAGTCAAGATTCTCAAGAGTCAGGTTTCTCATCTATTTGCAGCTGACACTTTGGAAGCTGGCATTGGTGCAGTTTCAGTCTAGGTAGCAATGACTATTCCCATGCTGACAGATTTATATTGACTAAACAGTTGTCAGAGTTCATTTGTAAAAATAAAAAAACAAACATTCTATGGTTTTATAGTTACAGTTATAGTTTTTTTTTGTCAAAGACTAATACTCGTATGATTTGCAGTGACCAGATAAACTCATTACTGCTTCAATTTAAGTGATGAGCACAAGTTATTGCTATCATACATCTATTATCTCCAGTGGTGCAGGGTAGGCAGTGTACACATGTAGTGTGCTCTTTGTTTTCAGTGATATTTATTAAAGTATGTTGGCGAATGAATCTGTTCCAACTAATTAAGAAGTTATGATCAAATAAAACCCCAAATGCTCCTTTCACATTTGCATGTAACATTGCAGTGTCAACTTCTTTTCTTCACTATATGAAACATGCTTTTAGTGTTTCACTAAATTCTAAACTGTATGAATATAATTCTTCTCTTATCCTGCAGCAGCTAATATCATCACAGATAAGTTGTTTTGCAAGAAGAGTTTAGCAGCTCTGTTTCATCGTGTCTACCTGTGCATCTCTATGGTACATCTCGTAGGCCTGGATGGTCTTGCGGCTGGCCTGGCTGCCGTGGTAGACCACAGCGTTGAGCTCGGTCCAGGTCCGGAACTCTCTCTCCCAATTGGGGATGGTAGAGAGAGGGGCAATCACCAGGTACGGCCCCTCAATGCCCTTCAGGAAGATTTCGTACAGGAACGTAATTGACTGGATGGTCTTCCCTAGACCCATCTCATCAGCCAAGATACAGTTGCGTCTGCGGGGACAAAATATGTGGACAGAGTGAGAAGCTGAAACACATTGGGTGCGTTCACTCCAAAAGCGCCCCCCAGGGGTGAGAGATGTGATACTCGCGTCTAATCGAGTCTTTGCGTTGACTTTGTATGTAATGTAAAAAATTTGTGTCACGTTTGGTGTGAACGGACCATAAGATCTGCATTTCACATTAATTAAACTTAAGAGTCACTATACTGGTAAAGACCTGAATGCCTACTTTCTAGTTACCAAAAACAACTTCTGCTGTGAACCCTCTGTAAGATTCCACAACTTTAACTTGACTAAGTCAAAGTGTCTCCACAATCTAAAAACTTCTCTCCCTCATTTATTAACACTCTTGGTGGTATGTCTCACAATTTGTTATCGGGAAAGATTTTCAACAATTTCTTCAAATGTTTTTGTCGTGGAACAGAGCCTTAATATTCCAATGATATTCTGAAAAACCTAAGAGGAGAATATATCCTTTAAAACTAGAAAGCAGAACCGACAAAATAATGTGCTCAGACACAAGTTCAACTGCAGTTTTTCTTTCATTTTGCTTGCAGCAATACTTGTCTCTGTACACCTATGGTACCATAACAGCATTTCAAGCACAGATGGAACAAATAGGAAAACCTAACAGGGTCACTTCACATCCACTCCAATGTCAACTGCAGTCAGAGGTTTATATTCATAGTTCTTACAAAACAAAAGTTAATGGTGACTTACAAGTTGTACCAGTTGAAGGTAAGCCAGTTGAGGCCTTCTAACTGGTATTCCCTGAGTGAGTTGCTATTCCTGTATGCTTTGGAGCCCTCAAACTTTTTCCAGTCGGCTGCAGGAGGCCGTTCCTAGACAGAGAATATTTGGGGTTATTAAAATGACAATCATCTTATCAGTGTATCTTATCAAATCATCAATGCAGAGACTGAGTTTTGTAAGGGTGTAGCTTGGTTAAAATCTTATAGATGTAAAAACAATCAGCAACTGTTATGATAGTTCTCCAGGAAAGACCATCTGCCTCAAGTTCTTTCCTCATTCTTCCAGTAATATTTCAGAAATTATTAAAATGGGACTGGTGTTTAGTTTTAAACATATCTTGATTTTTACTATTTACAAGTTGACGTTTTGACCAACAAAATTTTGGGGAATTTATTCTCAAAAAAAAAAAAGAAGACAAATGTCTGCCAAAAAGTTCTGTTAGTCCAACCGACCAACCCCCGAGTTATGCTGCTAGTGCAGCTAAAAATATAAACTGCCTCCAAACACTGCCCTGGAGCATTTCTAACATGGCCCTTAAAGAGAAACAGTAGGCGGTAGTTAAATAGATGGACACAGGAAAATAGAGAGTTGGAGGGAAGGACCACAGCCAGTCAGCTGCTTCTGTTCAGCATTAAACACACTGTTAGTGGTTTGGACTGGCCACAGGAGCAGGGCGTGTGTGTGAATGTGTAAGACCGCAAGAACGTGGCCCTGTGGAGAGCATTAAGGGGGCTGTAAATCTGCAGGAGAAAGGAGCAGGCGGCAGGCCAACACACACAAAAACACACATGCACGCGTCTACTGGGAGGAGGCTGGGTAACAGATAGCACCAAAAGAGCGTCTATAGAGACAAAAGCGCACGCACACACACACACACACACACACACACACACACACACACACACACACACACACACACACACACACACACACACACACACACACACACACACACACACACACACACACACACACACACACACACACACACACACACACACTTACCACTCTCTTAAGGTTGGGTGTGCGTGCTGCGATGCGTTCATATTCTTCTATCTTGGACTGGTCGATGTCAGCCTTCAGCTCCCATGTGGAGTCCTCGTAGGGCAGACTGCACCATTTCACCAAATATAAGGTCACCGTCTGCACAACAACACACAGCAGTGAGAATTGGTGAGCGTGCTGAGATGAGACAGAGGCTCAAACCCATTAAAGATGACAGGAGTTCAAAGCACCTCTCCATTTTCATCTGTGCTCTCTGAAATGTCCAGGACGCGGTCCACCTCCACGTAGTCTGGGTTAAAAGGCTCATCATCCATCTGGAGAGAAAATTAGCAGAATTTTTAGACACACGGGTGGGCTTAAGAGACTTTGTTGGGCTGAGGTCAGTTGATTTCATGTTTGCAGCATATGACATAATGAAGACATTTATGACAAAATAATTGCTGTATTTGCTTCCAAATGAGCTTTGACTGAAATATAATGAGTTTTAAAGAATAGTTCAACGAAAAATGTAAATTCACTTATTATCTACCCACCACTCAAGTGGTGGGTGAAGTGTTAGAGTCCACAGAACACTTTAAGAGTCTCATGGGTAAACAGTGTTGCAGAGGAATCCAATACAATTGAAGTCAATCGCGACCTCTTCTTCAGCCGTAATAAAAACAGAAAAACAACATCCATATTCGACTCGAAACGGCATCATTTACACTGTGTTTTCAGCCTAAATGTCCGCTGATATATTCCCAAGTGTTGCGTTCACGGCCCTTGGACACACCATCGTGTGGCCACGTCTGCTAGCTTCACCACTTCCAGTGGACTTTTAGGTTTAAAACACTGTGTAAATGACCTTGTTTCGGGTCGAATATGAATGTTGGGGCTTGCGGACACTTGGATGACACCACACAAGCAGTATCGAGGCATGTTATGTTTTTTCTGTTTTATTACATCTAAAGTATAAGTCGCCGGTTACTTCAATTGTATTGGATTCGGCTGCAACAAAGTTTTCCCTGAGACGCCAGAAGTGTTTTGTGGACTCCAACACTTCACCCACCTTTCCATCCGCATAGTGGTGAGTAGATGAGTGAATTTCATTTTTCTGTGAACTTTTTTCTTTAAAACTGCAAAAAAAACTTGATATAGTAATTTCTATCTATTTACAATTTTATCTACAACACAATAAAGTGTGCACAAAGTGGAGGACAGTGTTCTCTAAAGCCACCGTAAAGTACTTGTGCAGTGCAAGGACAAGATAAGGGACTAATTGTACTGTAGAGCTCAGGTCCTACCTCAGTTATAAAGGTGTTGAGTAGTTGCTTTGCCCTAAACCTCTTGATCTTCTGGTGCACTCTCTTGTCCTTCTCCAGCTCCTGCAAGTCTGCCCAGCGACAGTGGAGGTACGAGCTGAGACACAAGAGACACGGTCAGACCCAGTAATTCATGACTCATATTGAAACCAGAGAGAATAGCAGTGTTTGTAGCAATGCAACAAAAGAGTAAACTACCATCACAGGGAGGAAGTTACATGTGTCATATGCTTCTATATGTGGATTGGAAGCATGTATTTTTATTTTAAATAACATTTTACTGCTAGTTGGGTCCAAAATTGAGCTCATATAATTTGTCTGAATTACCATGAAAATAGTCAGAAGATTACCTGATGAAAATAACCATTAGTTGAAGCCCTTGTCAAAAGTTAAAAAGTTAAAGTATAAATATATACTGACAGTTTTCTACGTCACAGGAGAGAAAAGATACCATACTGGACTCAATGTAAGGTTATATTTGTTTATCTATTTTTTTTTTTTTTTAAGGTTTAAAAGTGGGGTTCATATTCAAAAAGCCAATTATGTGTTCATTACATGAGATAATCCTTTTGAATGGAGAAGGTACCAGTGTGTTACATAATGGCCCGCCTGTAGCCTCAATGTTGTTCGGCTAGTGGGTCTATCCAAGTTAGAGTTATGTTAGTCCAGTTTAACTTGCAGGAGTTTCTGAAGTGTTCTATAATGGGTTTTGCGGGCATGGAGGAAATAAATTCATAGTGAAAACAAGTTCATACTGCCTCCGAATGTTGTAACTGCAAAAATAAACAAGGGAAAAAATCTGTCCAACAGCCAAGAATTACGGCTGTCACAGATTATGAGCTCAAAAAGACTGAAGTGTGAAGAATGTTAAATGTCAGAGAAAATAATTATGTAAGAGGAAAGAGTGTGCAGAATCGACTCACTACAGCCCTTATTATTTGACTACAACTCGATAACACCCACTGAGAAAGTGACTCTTCCTATAAATGTTTGACTTAAGCGACATTTTGGTAAATGCTGTTATATTGTCAGATGTGTATGGGACAATAAGAAAAACTGCAGTTCAAATCCACTCACTTTAAAACTTCTTTTATCAATGTAACTCTGTATGGTGCACAATGGGATCAAGGATTACTTCATATTTGTTAACTTTACTTATTGCTAATGTCTTAATGTACCATGAGAAACAATGTTGTATATACATAGTCCTAATAATGAGCCAAAATGTTGTGAAAATTACTTTTGGACATGTTTTAGTGGTATCATAGGATACAACCACTTCTGTGTTATTAATGTGTGATTGAAACTGCAGCACAAATAAATTGCTAAAACAAGCTCCGAGCTTTTCACAGTTATCGGCCCATGGAGACCCTGGCATGTGTGTTCAAAATGGGCTTAAAAGAAGAGGGAGCTCTCTTGTGAAAGACAAAGCGGTGAAGAGAAAAAGTAGTTTTACTCACAAGCCCTTGAACTTGACATAGAACTCCTCCACCTCCACTTCCTCCCCCTCCTCCAGCTAGAAAGAAAAAAAGGGTTAATAATAATAATAACTGGAAATATAGCAACTACATGGCGCAAGAGCAGAAGTGGCTCATCATTGTTATACAACATGTGGTTGACTTGGTTAGGTGGCACTGGGTACCAGTCTCACACTAGCATGTCAGTCATCCCTGAATCTAAAGTCCCTTTTCTACAGAAACCCAGCTACTGTATGTTGCCATAATGACCCCTCGTTATGCTTGTTTGTTTACACTGAACCAAACAAACCGGCATATTGCCACCCCCAGTGTGGGATGTGTTACATTGTTGGCCTCCTGTCCCGCCATGCCGGCTCTCTTTTACGCAGGCATCGATTCTACTCTCTGACTACTACCGCTGCCAGCTGAAAGGCAGATTTACAAAACCTGCCAGTCTGTGTTTATACCTTTTATACAAAACAGCAAGGTGGAATAAATATGCTATATTCCTCCCTTGAACAGGCAGTGTAAAATGGGCTCGACTTTGCTTTATATTCTCAGGGCAGACGCAGATTATGGTAAAGAAGTGTATGAGTAATATATTTGTTATTTCCATACATAACAGTGTGTGTGAGAAAGGGGAAATACCAAAACAGTAGCTCTTATAGCACAGCAGTTCACTTTCATTCACCATCACTACTGTGTCACACACACACACACACACACACACACACACACACACACACACACACACACACACACACACACACACACACACACACACACACACACACACACACACACACACACACACACACACACACACACACACACACACACACACACACACACACACAAAGCTGCTACTACTACTGTAATGCCATGAATCATCAATCACACACACACCCCTTGCCTGAGGAAATGCTAGCTTGGTGTCTGGTCTAGCTAGCGTTGTGGTTTTGGCTGTGTGCCAAACCCAGGGTCAACTCTGAATGGAGCTGTGAGAATGTGTGTGTGTCTGTTTATGTGTAAAGGGGGGGCGGGCTTAAACCCGTTGGCAGCTGGCTAGCAAAGGAAAGTTGGCCGGTGACTGTATGTGCACGCATGTGTTGGCTCAGGGATGAGCTTTCTTTAGACAAGCCATCTAAAACAAAGCCGGGTATTCACTCATACTCACACTCTCTCACACACACACCCTCTCTTACACACTCAGAGCTCCAAACACTGAAATACAAGAACTCTTGTCTCTGCTTACCAAGTGAATGCTGTCTGAGATACTTGTGTGTGTCTTCGTATGTGTGTGAGTAATCTGCTTAGGCCAGCTGTGGAGCGGCTAATCAGATGATGTAAACCATGACTCTGGCCAGGATGTCAATGTGAGCATTTCTCGATGTATTGTGTTGTATTGTGTGTCTCTCCCTCAACGTATCTCACCTGTTTTTTGGAGAGGCGCAAGACCATGATCTTCTCCACAATGGGCCCCTCAGCTTCAATCATTTCCTGGAAACACACCAAATGAGTAAAGTGTTGGCCAGAAAAATCACATATGATATATAATTACGTTTCTTATTTAACGTGATTTATAGTTTTGTGGCGATTCTGAGACTGAGGCAGAAACAGGACAATAAAACTACAATATCCCAACCACGACCTGCTGAGCTCTACTTGGTTTATGTTACAAAACAAATTTTTCATGTCACTATTAACACTGAGGCATGTTTATATTACTAATCATTATTCCAACTAAGCTGAGTTCAAGCTATATATCTGTAACTATTACATAACAGCTAATGTATTGTCTTTTAAATGCATGTTTCATTTGATTATTTTGGTTATCTTGATAAAGGTGGATAATAACCCAGAGCTCAGAACCTCTGATGACCCAAGTATGTCGAGACATTTTGTTAATCTACTAACTGTGGTTTTGGTGAACCATTACACCTCTAATTATTTGACTTTGCAATACTCCCAGTACCTTATTTAGTTTTCTACAAAGCACATTTTTCATTTAGCAAAAGACAAAAAGGATGTACAGACCACTAGCTGTACAGAAACTGGTTATAAAGTATAATCTTAACCTGATGGTTTTGCTTTAACTCACTGTCTAATGAGAGAGAAGTCTTAATCTCATGTGATAAAGATGAAGACAGAAAATTTAGCTTTTTAAAAGCATTTTTTAAATAATGACAAACATGCACTGTACACTATTGACATGTATTGTAATACAGAAATAAATTGAAGAAATGTAATTAAGAACATTTACACACACTTAAAGTGAGGAATGTGTATTGGCAGATATTATAACTTAATAATTTTTTTAATAGTTACTTTTTGCCTGAAAGCAGTCCAGTTCACTAATCAACCACAATGGTCTGATATAACAGAGATAAGGGGATGGCTAAATCTGATGGTAGACACATCCATAGATTTTTTCTGTATATACAAAATATCATTAAATATATCAGATCTATTGTCGGATTCTGTCTGTACAGTATAAACCGAAATCCAAGCTGTACCTGTTGTTGGGATGATGACGGGGATTTTGGTGTTTGTGAGTCATCTCCACTGACATCGTCCTCTGAAATTCTAAACTCCAGATCTTCAGTGTACCTCTTCCTCTTCACCTGGCGGCTGGAACGACGCTTCTGATGGTCAAAGGAAGAGACACAAAAGAGTCAACGTTCTGTTTATCAGTTATGGTTTTGTAGCCTTTCAAAAAAATTCACAGATCACCTTTGCATTGGATGCTGTACACACTTGATAAAAAAAATAAATAATGAAGCAAACGTCTTGAAAAGGAGAGATCTATAAACGTGTGTAAAAATACCATTGTATGCCATGTCACACTATCCATCTCATGTCAGAGATGGATATAGGGACCTACAGATCTGTATCAAGCATTATTATGCAGCCAATAGCCAGGTGATGCTCTGTTTACATGTCCCACCATTACTTTGTTAAATAAACAATGGGTCTGATTGAGAAATGATAGAGCTATGTGATGCTTGTTCCTCCTGTCTGTACCAAAATCTCCACTGATATATAAATAATAGTTGCTTGATGGCATTTCTTTAAAAACTGTAAGGGAAAAGCATTTGTGTATGAAATGCAAAATGTTGCCAAAAAAAATGTACTAAGCAACTGAGAAGTTGCTGCTCATTGACTTGGCTATGTGCTTGGTTTTCAACATTGCTGTATTACACCACAAACAGTAGATGCCTCTTGGCCCAGTGCCTTGATCTCTAAAAGCTGAGACACTCCGCGACCTGCAAAGGGTTCATGCACTTCTTTTGCATTGAGCTCAATTGAATTATTATACTGTAATGCATTATTAGCCATGACTTTATATAATTTCATAAGTTGTGTGCTACCTGAAAATATAATATAGCATAAAAAACCAGGGTACGTTTCCTTGTATGGGTCTTGTACCTGTACACCGTCATCATCGTCATCTTCAGGAGGCGATGGAGGTGGACTCTTCACCTCCACATCATCGCTGACTGATGACTCTCTCTTCCTCTTGGAATCCTTCTTAGCTGTGCCAGGCCCGACCTCTGACTCCACCTTCTTACTGCTGCAATGAAAGAAAAAAAAAAACTTCTATATTTTATTCTATACACAAAAAGTGATACCACTTCTACATACTATAAGGCATTTGTGTTTGTGTGTGCGAGTGTGTGTATGTGTGCCTGTCTGTCCCAGGGTGGTCGCCATGTTTGATTTACCCATTTAGAAATCATTAGTATGCCTCAGGCTCTGGCACACAGGGGGTTAATATGATGAAAGACTGCGAGGAGGCGGAGGGAGCAAGGTAGCAAGATAGAGAGATATAGAGAGGAAGAGCGAGGGGGGCCCAGAGGGAGGGGAGGGAGAGAGAGAGAGAGACAGGAAGCGAATGAGAACCAGAGAGACAGGCAGACAGACAGAGTGAGGGACAGAGAGAGAGGCCCCAGAGAGAGGAGGGGGGAAGGGTTGAGAGGCCCCCAGGCCTCCTCTAATCTCTGGCATGGAAAGAAAGCGGAGCTGGCTCCATCTCCAAGTGTGTGCATACTAAGGCTGTAGTCACCCAATAAAAATTGTACCTACTCTTCAACTGGTGGTGTGGAGAAAAGAAAACTGCACATTTACTAAGTCGGCCACAGTGCTCTCTATGTGGTGGCCTCATTCAAATGACCAGTAGATGAACATAAAAATATTATGCGAAGTCAAGTGAAGCCAATTTAGCTCATCATAGATACAAAATTAAATTAAAAGAATTGAGGGTTTGGATTCAACTTTAACTGGTTTGTTTCAGACTCCTGAATTCCACGTGACATGGATCACAACGTTTATTTCACTGGTTAAGAATGACACTGTTGGTTTTGTTGGACTGCACAAACACAAACATACATTTGACACTTGCCCACTGCTGGGACTCAATGTAAAGTTTCAGCATTGATAAAAGGTTCTGCTGTTATTTCACTGTTCTCTGCCCATATGGAGAGGAGTTCCTGGTTATTTCAGCCCAAAGGTGCCATTGATCTTCTTGTCAGTGTATTATTTTATATCTTATGTTCACAAGACAGTGGGAGAAGGTTCAACATCAACAACATCTAACTTCCTTTTTCTTCTGCAACTTCAAGGAAATATAGTCTGTCCCAGTTTCACCATTTTTAATGACATCTCTGTAACATCCGATTAGAAAGTACATTGAAAACACTGCATCAGACCCTCAGTAGAAGCCCTACGTTATTTTCTGCTGCAGTGAAAGCGGTGATGTTTGCTTTGCTTCATAAATGATCTTGCCTAGCTGGCTTGCATGGAGCACATTAACCAGATACAACTCAGGTTTTGTTGCAGCCTTTAACTTAACTGCGAAAGTTAAGAGAATTAACAGTAATCAGTTACATCTTATTAAAATTCACCATTAACGTTGGTTTCAACAGAGGAAACAAGAGTAGGCAGAGATAAATGTTTTTTGAGTATTTGATCAACCTGAAGTTGTGACACAAAGCCACCTTTGCTGTTCACTTTACAAAATGTTGCTTTTTAAAAATACCAAACATACAGATTATCTTCTAACTTAAATTAAACTGTTATGTCTTTAATAGTTTAAGTGTTTGTGTGTTGCCTTTACTAAAGTCTTGCCCTCTGCAGTACTGTATGCCTGCATATCTCTCTCTTCTGCTCTGTGTCTATGTCGCTCATCCTCTCTCCTGCTCTGTGCCTCACTCCCTCTCTCCTACTCTTGCGCCCCCTCTGTGTCCCTGGGGCCCATCTCCTTTCATCCTCACGCCAAGAGCAATCACGATCTCCGTGGTAACGGCTGGTCATGTGACCTGCACCTGTTCCTCTGGCTGGTCGCCACACGCTGGAGCCATCTGGCTACACACATACATGCATGCATGCACACACACACACACACACACTTCTCCACTTGGCTGCCTTCTGCCCCCTCTTCTTCCTGGCGTCTTCATGGGCTCACTTTTCTTCTCAGTCTCTCCATCTCTCTAACTCTTTGTGCTCAGTCCATCTCCTCGCTCTTTTCTTCTGCTGTCTCCACTCTACAACCCTTCTCTCTTTTTCTGTCCGCTTTATATATCCCAATATGCTTTAGCTGTTGGACGAATCAACCTGTTTCACAACAACCTCTGAAAGGTTGCTTTAAAAACAATCTTGCTATTAAGTGGAATTTAAATGCTTCTGAGCTCCGTTATAGACCACTCTGTTGTTCCTGGCTACATCCTCATTACTAAGTTTTGGCTTGAAAAGCATCAACCTTGCTACGAATACGCCTGCCGTCCACACTACTCTGGAGTTTTAGAGACGCTAAAATGGAGAATTTTGAAAATGCTGCTTGTTACTACATTTTGGTTTGAAAACTCCAGGGATGTGTTTTAGTATGGACAGGCCGACACGGAAATGTTTGGAAACAACCACTTGCTGATTGGGTGTTTTTGGTCATGATGCAACTTTTGCTGATTTGACAGGCTCCCATCACATGACAGCCTCCCAGAAGAAAACAACTGGTATCAGCCTCGGCTACCAGTGTAGAACGCAACATTGCTAATTACAAGCGTTGCTGAACCTGTTGTCTTTGCCAACAGCTGTTTTGCAGTTAAATCCTGCATTTTACCATGATACATATGTGTTGGAGACAAGTTGTTATTTTAACAATATGCGACAGTCCTGCAACCAACAACCAAATGCATCCAGTGTACACCAACATGAACATGCCTTCCTGTTTACACCGGTATGTGCATGCCCAGTGTGCGTGCATGGTCACTTGATATACGTTTTCAGGCATGTTAGTATGGACAGGGATTAAAAGTGATAGCGAAAGGCTCACAGACAGTTTGTTCTAGTTTCAAAACACAATTTTTAAACAATATGAAAGTAGCCTCTGACAAAAGCAGTATATGTATTTATGTGTACAGCTTACAAGTTTATTTACTACTGCAGAAGACTTTGGGAAGCTTACTAATATCCTACAGTACATTTCCCACATTTTATAACACCAATAGAAATAAATTAAGTTGACTACAGACAGTTTGATTTCTTTCACCATGTCTCAGCTAAATGTTGGGTAATATTGTAAATTGCTGTAATTTCATCTTACGTTTCCTACAGCTCTTGATGGCTACACGATCCAACACCAAATTCAGTCAGATCTAAGAGAAGTTGGGAGGCTGGTTCTTTTAAATATGTGAATAACTCATTAGGATCTGCTCTATGTCATTGACTCATGCTGCTTTTTAGGAAACAAGCCATGTGATATGGTCAGCTAGATGTGCGAGGCACGACATTGGCCTAAATAAGCTTGCTAACTAACTTGCTTGCCAATATGGTTATGTGGCACACCAGTGTTTTTACATTTTATAACCAATTTATTTATTCTAAATGTACCTTGTGTAACAGTCAGCAATTTACCAAAGTTTGGTTAGGATTTTGAGCTCAGTGAAAATATATCCAACTTTTCAAATGTCCAGAGACATGAAAACCACATACAATGAATAATTATGCCTATATTTAATAAGTCACAGTCACTGGTATATTGTGCATACCATATTAGAAACTGAAGCATGTTAAAGCTGGTATCACAGAAAATATGCAAACAAGGATGCAATTAAAAATACAGTGGACTTTGCCATATCAAACAGAATGTAGCTCAGCCATCGCCTTAATAAAATATTTTCCTTATCAAAGAATAAAATACCTCTAGATGAGCTTCAAGTGTATTTCATCCAGCCTTGAACTGAAAAATTAGAAACAGCTACAGAAAAAAACCTGACAGAAATCAGGAAATTAAATGAGAAATTGAAATGTAAGTCCAGCATAAGGTGAGGTGATTACAGAGGTCATCATATTGATAGGAAAGCTTAATAAAAATTGCTGCCTACAGGTGAAGCATTTAAATTGATGCAACATCAGACGTCTAATTATACATCAGGGGAGGGAGGATAAAAGAAAGACAGGAAGCAGAGCAGTGGAGTAAAATATGGGGAGGGAAAGAGACAAATTGAAGAGGAAGCCAGGAACGGGGGAAGGATGGGATGTAAGGGACACCTGCTGCTGTGATGAGTCATACCACTGAGCCCCCATATACACAGACACCACAAAAATGGCAGTGGCTATAGTGGTCAGAAGGCAACACATACAGTACCTTCTACGCGTGAACAAAAAGTGCTGTATTTGCACACATGCACAAAGCAAGGTGTCTGTGTGCATGTCTGACATCTTTATGTGTGCAGCAAACAAATCTCACCCCCATCCACACACACACACACACACACACACACACACACACACACAGGGCAGGGTGTGGCAGCTGAGAGCTGAGTTATTTATAGATGTACTTCCACTGAGAGAGGTAGACAGAGAGGGAGTGCAAGCAAGAGAGCAAGGGGAAAGAAGGATGGAGCAAGAAAGCAAGGTCAAAGGAAAGGAGTGAGCTGAAGGACCGAGGCAACCACCTGGTTCAGCCTGAAATGCTCTCATAGGCACACCTTTCTGAACAACTGACACTGATAGTGGTAAATGCATCTGATGTGTCCAATTATTGTCACTTTCTTACGATCAAGACAGCGGACACAAACTCTTCTTTCCATCAAGGCACATTTTAATATATAATAACTTTTATTTGTATAGCATTTATATAAACAAGGTTATAAAGTGGCAAAAAATGAATGAATAAATATAAAAGGCATTCAATTCAGTTACATTTTAAGCGCCACATCACAAAATATTAAGGTCGAGGCCTAAAATTGATAGAGAAACCCAACAGCTTTCGACAATTAGCAGCACTTTGGCACTTGTGAAGAGAAAAAAACTCCCTCGTTAACTGGAAGGTACCTCTAGTACCAGACTCTGCCTTCTGCCTTGACCGGTTTGGGTGAGCGAAGAAAAATGGGTAAGAGGGGAGAGGTGTGTGCCAAAAACGGGAGAGAACTTTGCCTAGACACGCATACATACATACAGCTGGAATTAGTGGGACTTACTACCAGTGACAGCAGTACAACCAGTATCAGTCAAGAGTATACATCTATGGATGAATATAAAATAACTAACAATACTGCCTCGTAATGAACAAAATCAGCGGGGGGGGGGAGCAGCTGGCCCACAGCCAAGTCTTAATCTACTACAACGTTATACTTGATATTTGTTCCCATCACAATGAAAGACTCCCTCAATATAAACGCATCTCAAATGTGAAAACAACAATGGTGAACCTTTTCGTTTATATAATATCAATATATTTTATCATAGTAATAAAAAGTAGAATATGGGTCCAATATGCCAGGGATGCAGAAACACTTTCAATTTTTGTATTTTACCACAGACATGTGAACTGTTGGCATTTGTGTCTACCTCAACTGATTACCTCTGCAAAGATCTGTTGATTGGTTTGATTGTAAGCAAGATTATGCAAAAGCTACAAAGTGCATTACCATGAATCTTGGATAAGGAAAGAATCCATTCAATTTTTGTGTGGCTCAAAATCAGGGGGCAGATCCAGAATTTCCCCCCTATATTATTTAACATTGTGAGATAGGGAGTTTTTCAATATTTTCCTTGATTTGTCAGAGAATAATTCATGAATATAAAAAAATCTTGCATATTTGGGTGACTGATATTTTTGAGTGTGTGCAATTTGGTGCAGATCCAAATAATAATCTTGTTCTAGTGAGTCAAATTTGGTTTCATAAGGAGATTGTTGGGCCTTGGCAGATTGTATGCACTCTACTAAGAACCGTTCTAGTTTTGAAAATGCAGAGCTAACGTACATGATTTGGGGTGACAGTGCAACAAACTGCAAATAAAGGAAGTGAAAACTGTGTTCAAAGGGTTAACAGTATGGCCTCACATCCTTGTTCCACCAATTAAAGGAAGGCCTCAGTCTGGTTTGCAGTTGCTTATTTGTTCATACAGAGATGCAAATACACAGATATAGTGTAGCGTGGTATGGGCCACATGAAACTGAGCTTTGGGGGTTTATTTCTCCACCCACTGGTGGAAATCTTGCATAAATCCCCCAAATATGCAATGGAACATGTGGGTTAGTGGTCCCTACAGAGGGTTCTCTCTATACCAAGAGTGAAGGTTTTGAAAATTGCGTTAAAAGGTCCAAACTCTTTAAATTCAAGTCCGGCTACAAGAAAAGCAACAAAAAGCAACTATTTAAAATAAAAAGCAACATTTAACTCTAAGGGACTTCAACATAAATATATCATAGAGACCTACAAACAAACTGCATGACTTTCCAGTAACTAATGAACCATGAATAATAAGAAAGCTCAACTCAATGAGAGCAATACCAAACTTCATTCAATAAATAGAAATTGAATATGCTTAAGTGCAAAAGACAGCATGGTACAATTGAATGTATAAAACAAACCGTCACTTCTTATTGAATGAGACAGACTAAGGGAAGATCGGGAAGGTGTGGTGAAGCTGAAGAAATGAAAGGATTCACTCCTCTTCAACAAGACGACGTAGGATTGGAGGGAGAGGAAAGGAGGAGAAAGAATGAAGAAAAGAAAAGATAGTTGATTGCAGCAGTCCACCATTTTAGAGTAGCAGTGAATGGCCAGCAGCCATTATTATGCTAAATTAACCTGGGAGCTGCAGGCCGCCACTCAAGATGGAGGAAAGCCTGACACCAGATAAGAGCTAGTTTACCAACACACACACACACACACACACACACACACACACACACACACACACACACACACACACACACACACACACACACACACACACACACACACACACACACACACACACACACACACACACACACACACACACACACACACACACACACACACACAGGTCTAAGAATGAACTCCCCCTCCCCCAGATTTCCTTTACCCTGTGTCTCTCTCTCACTCACTCACACACTTGTGGCTGCGGAGTGGTCAGCAGCATGGCCTTCATTATCATTAGACGCCATTTTCTGCCACAAAGATTACCAACGACTCCTCCTCCAACACACGCATGCACATAAACACAAAAGGCCGGCCCCTCACTGCCTCACTCCAGGTCTCCCACGTTCCCCACTCCCCTCCCCCGACTCTTTTCCAATGGCCGATGAATGTGTGCACGCACACACTCCTCCCCCAGCTCTGACCCCTGCCTGCTGCTTTGGCCCTCCCTCTTCCTCAGGATAAAAGGGGCTGAGAGGAACAAGAGGGGATTGACACTAAAGGCTAGGGGGGGGGAGGGAGAGAGAGAGAGAGCGAGAGAGACCAAGTTATCTATATGCGCTTGTTTTAGGTGAATGCGTTTTCAGACACATTTCTCAGTCTGATCAAATTTCCCCCATCACAATTTAAACACCTCTGACTTCATCATACACAGATGCTCTCAACTCACATTGCTTTGGCCAAAGTATCTCTGACAAACTGTAAGATGAATGGAGAAAAGATCTGCCAAGGAAATTGAGGTGAGAATAGCCAGAGAGAAAGATTGAGAGAAAACATGGATAAGACTAGAGCTTTGAGTCAACAAAGTGAACTTAAGCTGATATCAACAAACACCGTTAAGTGCTAGGAAGTTTGATCAAGCTGGACTATAGTCTACTCATCAAGTTCAACACTATCCCCGTGATCTATCTAAATGGAAGGTGTTTAACAGTCACAAACAGATCTAACTCATAAACGAACTGATCCTGCCATCAGATCCTGAGATAATTTATTCCTCTGTTGCAAGGAGCTCCAGTGTGATCTTCAGTGTGCACACTGTCTGGTTCCTTCTTTATTCCTGTTTCAGAGCAGAAACGTGCACTGGGAGTCGTACGTGGAAACACTGCAGTGAATGTCACCATAAGAAGAAAAGAGGAAGTCAGCCGATCTTTCATCTTGTTAAGTTTCATTAAGATTATTTTTTTGACCTGCTGAGATCTGATCAGTGTGAGCCTGATCACCTCCAGATGTGGTCTGACAGATCCAGATTTGTGGTGCTGCAATTCCACCTCATCTAACATTGATTATAATACAGATGCCTCCTTAATGAAAAGTGTAGACATCGAAACTGTCGAAGAGGAGGAGACAATTTTATAACAAGGTTAATTCAGCGTAATTAGTTTTACCCAAGTTTGCCTTGAGGTTTTCCCCAGTACCTGCTTCACTGCTGTGTCTAGCACTTTTCTCTGTGGTATCAAGGAAGCATAATTTCTACAGAGACACAGCCATCAGGAGTTGCTGTACATCAACAGGACTACATTTGGTGATGTGTTACTATCTGCCAACATTCCAGGGGATAGAGGATGTCAACAACACTGTATCACCACCCAGGGGAAATACACCTAGCACAGGCAGGCAGAGAACTAGGGTCCTCTCCAGGTACAGGAGACAGCCCTATCAGCCCTCACCACTGATATTTAACTCACAATCCTTCAAAAACAAAATGGATAAAATGATGAACCAGATTACCCCTAATAACAATTTGCTTCCCTTGTATGAGTTGCAATTTTGCATTTGTCATTGTGTTTGGCGATTTCAACCCTACAAAACTCCTCAACTACAAGCAACAAGTTAATTAGCATAGAAAACAAAATATTGGGTCACAGCCACATCATTGCATCATACATTCTCAAGGGGTTCCACTGGGGAAATCCGATTCACAATTTGTTACTCCTTACACCAAAATGCAGATAAAAGCTTAAATCCAAAAAGAAAATATCCAAATCTGTCAGGTCCTGGTCCGTAGTTGACACTACAATACTAGGGTATTTTGAATGCAATGATTGGAGTACATTTAGTCCAGGTTCTGACTCCCTTGATAAACGCAATCATCACTTACTCAGCAAGTTCAGCAAGAAAATGTGCACCCCTTCCAAAACAGTGATATTCTATTGAAATAAACAAAACACCTGAATCTCCAAATAATTACACCTTCTACACCAGGAGTGGGGAACCATCTTCCAATCAAGGCCCATTTCCCTTTGCATACATCCTTCGCGAGTCATACTAAATTATTGAATACATGAATCACATTAACCTCTCTAATGCACTGGATGGTAGTGTTTCTATTTGGCAAGGCATCTGATGTCATATGGTAGTGGTGGTGCTACTGGCATCTTGTTTTCCGGGTTTGAGTCAATTTTGAAAAGAGCTGATCATAGCAATTTTGGGTCTTTTCATAGACCGGGAAAACGTGATCAGTATGAGTTTCCAGAATTTTGGTGGGAGGAGGCTTGTATTTAAACACTCAGACCCCACGCACACAGCAGCTGTGCTCCTCTCGCACCCCAACATAGTACTGGTATTTATTTGAGTACACAGGACTACTTTTATACAAGTAAATACTGTAGTTATACCAGAAACCTCAGAAAGGCAGTAGTCCCTCTCACCTAAATCTTACACACTAGACCTTTAACAGCTGGGTATCGCAATACCTTTCTAGTATACGTATACCGTGTAACACTAGTTGTAGACCTGGGCAATATGACTTCAAATCAATATCACGATTATTTCAAAATTTTACCTCGATTATGATTAATGAACGATTAATATATGCCCCCCAGATCGTGATCTGACATCCCCTTATTCAGGTATCATCACATACATTTTTTTTTACACTAATGGTACAAGCAGCCACTGTCCACTCAAGGCAAAAATCAGCAAATTTCACATTGAACATGTGTAATGATATTTTTGTCAGTTCTTTAAACTAATCTCAGACATGGTGGTGAAAGATATCAGATGATAATGCTTTCCACATGTCCCCAATCTGACAGAAGTTTTAACCCTGTTGATCAAGATCCAGAAAAAATGTGAGTCATCCTCAGATCCTTCTGTCTAGCAGCCTATCCTCTTTGCTTCACTAACTCACACACATACACACAAATAGTTTGTGGTATTAAGGTCTTTCCCAGCTCAGGAGGTTGTGACCAAATTGGTTCCCCCTGGTTGGCCACATGTGTAAGTGATCTAGTTTGTTTCTTGGTTACTTCCAAACTGTTGCTGCATCAAATCTTACATCTAATTACCAAAAAGGCCAGCTGAGGAAAGTTTCGACATGTTCAACTGTCTTTATACGCGAGTAATTTAGTCAACACACATGCACACAATCTGCAAGCAATGATGTTCCTACCTGTTTTTCTTGGGGGGCTTGGTCTTGGGCATGGAGCTCTTGGCTTTCTTCTCCTTGGGATCTTTGGGGGTCTTGGGCATTTTAGGCGTCTTCTGGGTCTTGGGCTCTTTGGGCTCCTTGACCTCTGCCTTCTCCTTTGGTTTCTTTTTCCGCTTTTTCTTCTCCTCCACCGTTGGTGAACTTCCCTCTACAATTCCTGTGCCAGTAACCTGTTCACCTGCCTCACTTCCTGATCTGGTAAATTCTGACATCAAGTCTACCTCTGCGCTTCCTCTTCCTGCCTTCTTCTCTCCCTCGTCTTCTTCATCCACTACCTTTGCTTTCTTTTTCTTCTTCTTTTTTGGCTTGGTCTCCTGGTTGTTGGGCTGCTCTGTGCTGATTGGCTGGCTGGGCACACCAGCGCAAACGGTCGGCCTTTCAGTAACCATCATTGAGGCATCGCCTGACGGGTCCGTGGGGGAATGCTGGGGAAATGGGTGAGAAAGATATCCATTAGTCTGAGTTATAACACAACTTTAAATCATACTCAAAACACATGTTAATTAAAATAAGATAAAGATAAAAAAATCACCCATTAAAAGCGACCTACTTCACAGATAAACAGTATGTAATTGTCTTTCAGCTAGGACATTAGCTGAGATTTGTTGAAAGAAACTGGAATCCACAAAGTGGGCCGGCTCAGACGTGGCTAACCACTTCCAATTGGGAAAAAATTTGGCAATTGACAGAAAAATGTGCAATACTTGATAATATAGTATGTCTCCCATTTGTTAAAAGTGTGCAATTCAATTGTGGAGATTCAGAATTTGTTTCCCATTTAATCATAAAGAGAATATATTTAGGTTTCAGATGATTGGCCATATAAAACAAGTGGTTTGAAGATGTTAACATGAGCATAGGGAAGTTAAAATTATATGACATGAAATATTACTTATTATAGACTAAACAATCTGCATTAATTATAATAAATAAAGAAATTCTATGAAATATTTTATGTCAAAAACAAAAAGCAACTGCAAAGTTTATATATTTGATTAATTAATTAATTGTTTACTATAAACATAGTAAAGACATTTATTTTTTAACAGTCTCCAGTCAGAAAAGAATTAAAATTGGAGAAGCAGGAACCAGCATTGTTACAATTTTTTGCCTTAAGAAATTACATGACTATTAATCAACAATTAAAAGTTAACTGCCAATTAGTTTTCTTTTGACTGACTAATCAATTGACAGTATCAGCCCTAAATTAAACCACAATGAATGTGGATTAGCCTGAGCATATGTGCCATGAAGCATGTCTGCTTAAGTTTTACTTCAGCGTAGGGTGAAGTGTGCCAGCTTTTCAGCCAGTGCTGCTATACTTTCTGCAGGGTGAAGGTTGATATGTCAGTATGGAGGATTACAGAGCAAAGGGGGGGAGGGAACGATCCATCCATCCTTCCTTCCTTCCTTTCATCCATGAACAACTCTGCCACCTCCCCCCTCTATTCAGGACTCCCTGTTGCTACGGTTCCCTCCCCGCAACTGCCTCCTCCTCCAGCAGGGCTAACCTCAGTAAACAAACCAACTGACACCTAATTTTTCCTACTCCTTTGCTCTTCTGTGGACTAAAATCCTCTCTCCTTCGTCCTCCACCTCCTCTTCATTGCTCCCAAGTAAGCTTTCTGTGACAGGAAACTGGTTACCAGCTGTTGGGAGCCTCTCCAGCTGCCTCTCCTCCCGTTCCTTCTCTTCTATCCCTCCCTCCCTCCCGCTTCCTCTCTCTCCAGCTGCTCAGGGTCCCAGTAGCAGATGGGAAATCAGGCATCATGACACGAATAAATTATCTCCATACTTCAAAAAGGCACAACGAGGGAGTATGTGCGCATGTATCATACTAGAGCGAGAGACTATGCCTTTGAGAGAGTGTGTGTGCATGTGCACTTGTGCTGTGTGTAAAACTGTGTCAATGAGGTGTGTGTGAGCATCAGCAAGTTTAAAGCAAAATGCCATGGCAGCAGCTCCCCTCGACACACACGCACAGCTTGGTTGTGTTCATACGGAGGAGGAAAGAGTTGGGGAGCTATAACTGGAAGTCCACTTCCATCAAGAGAATGCTAATGTACTCTCTCACACACCCAACTGCAAGGTCAAACATCGCACAAACCCCTGCACACAAACACCTGCTGACACCCATGTAAACTGTGCCATTGAGTAACACAAATAGTCTGTGTGAGTGTGTGTGTTGTAGGTAGGGGAGAGCGACAATCTGAGAGAGAGAGACAGATGAGGGGAATGCGTAGCCAGCGATAAATCAGTCCTCCTCCCAAGCTTCCTAGATAATCAATCACAAATGACAATGGAGAAACACAAAGTGTTTACACAATCACAAATACACACACCCCCTGGAGTCCTGCGTCAGGTTTGGTGTTCTGCAGAGTGACGTTAACATGCCAGTGTGCCTACTTGTACTGGGTTAAATGCAGTTCTCCATCAGGGATGAAAAATCTCATCATTCTCCACTGAAGCACCAATAACTGAATTTAATAACAAGATCCATACAGAACATCTCAATGGTGAATACGACAGACTGAGGAGGGGAAGAGGTTCAAGTGCCATTTCGATCACCACAGAGGGAGGATGGAGGACAGAGTGAGGATGAAGGTGAGTATAGAAGTTGAGGGTGGAGGTGGGAGCAGAAAGAAGAGTAAGATGAAGGCTGAAAATCTGTCAGGAAAACACACTTAAGTCTCCCCAGGGATGGGGTGAAAGGAAATCACGTTATCTTTTATTCAGCTTCTCCCCTCACTCTGTCCATCCATCCAGTTCTTCCTCCATCCCATCCAAAACTGGCCGCTGCTAAATATCTCACAACATTCAGTAAATTATGATGTGGTCAGGCTCATTAATCTAGGGCCCTGTTCAAACCTGGTATTAACATCCCTCATGAGACATCCGATCACATGTGGACAGTCTTAGGTTTTTCTGTTCACACCTAGCATTAAAATGCGGCCTGAATGTGTCTCTTGTGACCACTTGTGCTTGGAACTCATTTCCCTGCTTTATATGCAAATAAACAAACATTTGTGTCTGTGAAAACTAAGTTATGGTTACCCCATCTCAGAGAGAGAGAGAGAGAGAGAGAGAGAGAGAGAGAGAGAGAGAGAGAGAGAGAGAACGTCCTGATCAGATCACCCAGGAGAGATGTTACTACTGGGCCTGAACGAGGTCTAGAAGACAGATCCAACACCACCAGACCTGGTTGACTTTGCTTTCAACTCTGGCCTCCATTTGTTTTCCCACTTCCTGTTGTGCACATACTAAGATGAAAGGCTTTGTTTTCCATTTTAATCCTGATTAAGACAATTTGATCATTTCTGAAATAAACACATCAGCAGCAGTAGCAACAACTCATTGTGGTATTTTATGATTGTCTTGGTTTAAAAAAAAAAAAAAGGTGATTAGTCTGTCAGGCCATGCAGAAGTTGAATGCCTTGTAATATTAGACTGAATTCATCCCTTGCATGAAATGATTTTTGTCCAGTGACTACATTTTATTATCTTCACTCGTTCCCTTCTTGAAGCTTGATTACATTTTAGAGGACCAGCTTTGGGCCATTGCACTGTACATATAGGTAGACAGATGCTAAATCTGAAATGTAGACTAAAGGGTTGTGTGGTGTGAATTGAAAAATGGGACTCAACTAATCCCTGATTCTCCATAATTTTGGACCAATTCCAATACAGAATTGTTGATAAGGTTATAGTGTGAAAGTGGTAGAGACTTCTATGATTCATAAGAGGACCACTATAAGCACAAGGGCATAAACATTTCAATATCATTTATGCATTTTCATGTTGATATCAATTTCTCTATTTGCTTTTATTCTATTGTTTTAACTTTTCAGTGTATTGTTATTGTTATAGAGAAAAGTGCTGCACATAGATGCACTGTATGGATGCGTGTGTGAATGGGTGAAAGTAAAACTGTACTGTTAAGCGCTTTGAGTGGTCAGCAAGACTAGAAAAGCACTATATAAATACAGACCATTTACCATTCTAACCAGCTTTTCTAAAAAAGGTACAGTTTAATTTTGATTCAAACAACTTTAAGCAAAATTGAATTCTGTTTACCAGTCTATGAGATGGCCAATGAGTTATGAACTTGTGGGGTAGGTACTGCACACTGTTTTCTTATACTATTAAAAAAATGTGTATGTTGAGCTTACAGATATTGCACATGTTGAAAGCTTAGATCTCACTCAAATCATGCAGGCAACTGTTTGGCCTACAACATCTAAACCATTAAGTGTGTGTAAAGAAGAAAATACCCCCTCCTCATTTAGACACTGGTAGTGGCTGCTGCCTGTCTTAGCTCTTGAGGTGAGGTGGGATTTCCAATAAAATCACTCAATCACCAAAAACCGAGATGAATCAGCTTACTAAGAACTAGCTTGGTGAGGTGACCACACATTCTGGTGACATTTATACCCAAAGAGAATTATCTGTGTCATCTTTAATGACAAGGATGCAGCCAAACTGATCTGCTGTGACGCTCTATAGGTGGTTTTCACTTTAATTACTATTAAGGCATCCATTGTCCAGACAGGGCAGATGACACAACCAACATTGATTTCTTATGAAATGTAGACAGAAATAAGCATTATGTTAACAAGTGATGAGCACTTTCAATTTGATGAGATTCACACAAACAAGGACACTAAATTCTCAGAGAATCATGTCCTCGAAGCTGCAGAGCCGTGGTGAGATGGATGGTACGGCACCTCACTGACAGCGTGTATGAGCGGGGGGAGGGGCGGGAGAGGCATGTTATATGTCAGCTAGAGTGCGGCACGCAACATTGTGTGCGTGAGATGTAGAATAAAGGTCACAGCTCAGCACTCTGCCAGAGCTGTGACCTTGAGCTGCTGACGAAGACGCGCGTGCGCATGTGTGCGTGCATGTGTAATAACCATGCTTAGTGAACAGATGGAGCTTAGAGTACCAGACATACAGTCATCATGACTGACTGGCCAGCTTGGGGTGTGTGGCTCTTTCTAACAAGTGCATCATGAGGCTCAGAGAGAACTCCCTTCCTGTGCTGCAGACAGACACACAATAACACACATACAATCTGAGTACTCTTCTAGATAGGCTATCCTATTTCTCTAAGCACATTTGCCATCCCATTTCTGACCACACCATCTCAAGCCACAGAGTCAGAGTGTGTGTGTGTGTGTGTGTGTGTGTGTGCATGTGTGGGTAATGACGGGGGCTGCCGGGCCTGCAGCTAGAGTCAGGGCGGCGCACGCAACTTGCCCAGGCGAGGACCAGGGCTCACCAGTCAACCTGCCATCTAGGTCAGAAGTGCTGGATAAATTAAGTGTGATGGCTGAAATGTCAACCAAAAAAATGCAACAACGCAGGCTTGGTGGTGGGTTGGGGGCTGGTAAGCAAGCAGAGGGGAGTAGTGTGGACAAGAATGGAAGAGAAAAGGAGACTAGATCTCTGTGTGTGTGTGTGTGTGTGTGTGTGTGTGTGTGTGTGTGTGTGTGTGTGTGTGTGTGTGTGTGGGGCCACAGGGCAGCTATTGTGTGTGAATGGGTCAGTGGAGAAAGGGGGCTTTGAGCAACAAAACAAGCTAATGGAAGCCAAGGGCACGTGACACAGGCAGCGGTGACTGTGCACGCTCACACACAAACATGGAAGTTGCCATCGAGAACTGCTAACCTCTTCCCACCAGCACTCCCCTCGTTCTAGTCTCCTTTGCTAGAGATCCTGGACTCCCTCTCTTGAGATCTTTGCTTGTTTTCCCACTTCATTCCTCTTGGTGTTATCCCCTCCCCCAATCTCTTAATCACCCTCCAGCTTTTTTCCACTCAAAGTCTCCTCCTTTCCTAAACTGTCTGTCTCTCTGGACATCCGGCTACACAACATTAACTACTAAGAGATGACACCCCTGAAATGGATAAGACAAACAGCCAGTCAGGCAGACAGACAGGCAGAGAGAGAGCGGAAAGAGAGGAGACGGGGAGAAAGGAGAGACAGGAAGGGAGGTTTCCTCTACAGAGGAGGGGGAGATGTGGGAGCAAAAGGGAGGAGAGATTATGCTGGTGGCGCCTCTCTGTGTGAGCATGCATGTGTGTATGTGTGTATGTGTATTGCACACGTGTCTCAGGATATGCAGCTCACAGGAAACAAACAGCTGCAAAAATCTATTCCCTCACCGCACACACACATGGAAACAACCACACACAAGGCCGACTGAACACACAAAAAGGAAAAAACGCTGATATGAACACACACACACAAAACCCCCATGCCCAATGCACCGCTGTGTTTTCAAATGTCACGTACACACATCTATGCACGCACACACCACACACTTCCCTTGCACTCCAAACACACACATTCCCCCACCCACATGAAAAATAAACATTCAGATGAAATACACCCACACATGAAAACAAATGCAGAGTTTTCATCTCTGTCAAACACATACACACACGCACACACACAGATTTGCTATCACATCAAAGGGTTTGTTTGACGGAGACTCACCTGTACGTGAGGCACTTTTTGTGGAGTAAGAGGGGGTGAGGAGAGTGGGTGAGGGGCAGTAGATGTGGACGCCCATGGGTTGGATCCCTGGCTAGATTGTGGGGGTGTGCTCTGCAGGTGGTGGGGGGGCAGGTGTGTGTGCTGTGTCTGAGCGTTCTGGGTGGGTGGCGCCAAGCCCTGGTTTGAGGCTGGAGCTCCATGTTGACTGACAGGTGCACCCTGGAAACCCAAGGAAGCGGATTGCAGGGGCTGCCCACCTCGAGAGGCCTGCTGCTGTGCCTGGAGTATACGCTGGTCTCCACTCTGGCTGACTGGAGCTTCATGAGGTCCTGGGAGTAGAGGAGGAGAACACCACAATATCATCCCTAACTGTATTAAAGTATAATGCCAGTAACAATGTGTTTCACTTCCTGTCCATCAACAGACACTGCTGGTGAGTACAGTGCCAGTACTCACATTCCTTTTTGTATCAATCTTACAATCACCAAAAGCTTTTATAAAGTACTGTAATTGACAACTGTCTGCAGAAAGTAAATTTCTAATAAGTAACAAAAACAGAGTACAAAGATTATTTTGCTTTTTGCAAGCACTGGAAAGTGTAATGACATGGATGTTTCTAAATTACTTCAGTAATTCACTTGTGTACCTGTGGGATCAATTAGAGGTAAGTAACTTAAGAGTGTCTTGTTGATCCCTAGTCAAACTGTGTTTAAATGTACTGTATACAGTGGGTGCAACTGCATCTACAGCATGTAATATCATCTGTGCCCTGAAGAGATCCTTATAACAGTTCTCAGTTTGCTGTATCGTTCAACCCTATCATCTGGCAACACACAATGTTGCCAGATACCCCTTGTCCTTATGTCAATCTTAGTCTTAATTCAAACATGATACAGGGTATGTAAACACCAAATGTCAGTTGTCTTGTTATCATTTCTCAGTATTCAATTAACTAACAATTTTTTCACAGTGTAAATTGCATCTGCTCTAAAGTAGTTTAAATGCTTGAATAGGCACCAATAAACAGAACAAAGTGAGACCCATATAAAAGCAACATAGAGCAGCATTAACATTCTGGTGCTTACCTTGCTGTTGCTGGAGCTGAGGCCTATTTGGGCCCATTTGTTGACCACGCTGCGGCCCCATACTGGGATATATCTGCCCTGCATTGGGGGGCATGTTGTGGGGCTGCTGGTGTTGGGGGGCAGATAAAGGGTTTTGGGGAGTTCTCTGTGGATGGGGCATAGCATTGGGTGGAGACTGCAGGGCTGTGTACCCTGCAACCTCTGGGGGCCCAGCTAGTCCTGCGCTAGGGGGTCTGCCCTGTTGGGGAGGAGGCGTTGGGGCTCCCAAAACCCGCATGGGGGACATGGATGCGGGGGAGGGGTAAGATCCCTGAGCTGGGGGTGCAATGTGTGACTGGGGTTGATTTTGGGACTGGGGCGCATTCTGGGGGTGCTGGGTGTGGTTTATAGGGTGCATAGGCTGGCCCTGCTGTCCTGTCTGCTGCTGCATAGGGGCAGAATGGGTTTGAAGTGGCTGTGGTTGGTGTGGTGGTGCAGGGGGATATCGTTGCCCCTGCTGCCCAGCTGCTGGGCCTGATCCATGGTTAAACCTCTGACCAAGCTGCCCCGGTCCCAATGCCTGGCCGGTGTTAGTACTGACTGTAGTATTAGCACTCTGGCCCATCCCAGGTCCAATGGCTCCATACTGGGCCTGATACCCAGGGTACTGGCCTCCCCCAAACCCACCCATACCCTGTTGGTGCTGGTGGGTATGCGCAGGCTGTCGGGAGGGGGAGTGTGGGTATTGGGGTGTGTGACCCATGTTGGGATAGACCTGGGGTGTTGGTTGGGGCTGTGGGTGTCTCATCTGGGCCCCTCCCATTCCAACATGTCCCATGTAGTGAGATGGGTCCTGAGCAGGAGCTGGTGCCATGCTCTGTGGTGGATAGTGTTGGTTCATGCGAGCTGCATTGGGTGTAGGTGGGCCTTGCATCCCACCATAGTTGCCTTGAGACATCTGGTAGCCTGCCATCTGATTGGGGCCGCCCCCTGGTTGTGTTGGAGGCTGCTGATACGCTGATCTGCTCTGCTGCTGCGGCTGCGGCTGCTGGCCCCAAACTCCACTCCCACCTCCTCCTGCCCCAGCCTCACCTGGGTACCCGTGGTGGGGGTTACTTGAGTTAGCTGGATTATTATGGTAGTGGGAAGCCATGCCGTTCATGGCCACATTCACATTTGGTGTCCCCTGGCTGGGACCATTCTGGGCCATCATTCGTCCTCCAGGTGCACCAGATTGATCGTAGCCTGTGTAGGGGCCGTGGTCGTATATTTGCCCCAATTTAGGCTGCCCTGGGCCACTCCCAGCGGCATGGATCATCCCCTGGTGGTAACCCCTGTTTCCCTGGTGCTCATGGTTCAGAGAGGGATTAGTCTGCTGAGCTAGGGGGTTGGACTGGCCAGGGGCAGGCTGCTGAGGAAAGCAGCCTCCTAAACCATCTAATCCATCTGAGAACAGCCCTGCATCGTCCCCAAATAGACTCAACATCCCCGGGTCCGCCATGGCTGGGTGGGGGGCCCACAGATGGAGGGGACTAGATGGAGGAAGGTATGGTGTGCAGTGAGGAGCTAATCAGATAGCTGCTAATTTGGAGCGTGTTACTCCATGGTCCTCATTACAGTTCCTGTAGAGACAGTAAGTATAGTATTGAGTATTTTCTATAATGTAGTTATTTTAAGCCTACTTTTTACAAAATATCTTACTAAGTCAACAATTTAACAAAAGTATTTTTTTCCTATAGTAGCTAGCATGCATGCAAAAAAGATTTCCTCCAATCAACAATTTAAAAAAAAGTTTATTTACTATCAACAGGAAGCAAACAATTTTATCTCATTGTTTGGAACCACTGAATATTTCATGTGGATCAAGTCCACCAGCCTCATACAAACTAACTTTTAGACATTACAGCAGTCATATTAGGTGTCAGGCAGAAGTGTTCAAACCAACCCAGACAAAAAAAAAACTTTAGTCACAGACCCCAAAACACTGCCTCCAAGACCTCCCCGTCTCCATTTTATTACCAAACAAAAGAACTTCTTTCTTTTTCAACACACACACACACACACACACACACACACACACACACACACACACACACACACACACACACACACACACACACACACACACACACACACACGCACACACACACACACACACACACACACATTCAATGACTTCCAAGTGTGTGTGTGTGTGTGTGTGTGTGTGTGTTAGAACAAAGGCCCCAGCAGATGCAACTCTGTTTGAACAGCAGCAGCTGCCATCCAGTTAGCCAGCAATCAGCCAGCCAACAGACCAGAGAGGTTTTCTATGCACCAGTCAGTCAGTAGTTAGCTACTAGGTCAGCAAGCCATTCAGCTGTCTGACTACCTACTCAGTCAGTCCTGGCAGATGTGTTAAGACAAGGGCCTGTGCTCGTCTGTGGATTTCCCTGGATATAAAAAGGAAAACAAAAGTGTATACTACTTTATTAATAAACTAGCTGTATTTGTGTGAGGGAAAAAATTCAGAACTCATGGGGTGTGTGAATATAATCAACATCTGAGGGACTGGGTGACTAAAGCAACAACCCAGTCTGCAGTGAGGGTAAAAGGCACTGTAAGTTGATCTAAGCATGCATGATGAATGAGTAGGTGTGGGCCATAGCAGAGACTGAGATGTGATAGGGGAGGATTCATTGAAGCTTCAATGCACTGCAAAAAAAACACCCAATCCGACTTCTAATGCTACAGATTTCCCCTCCCCCCTTCACCATACCTCTTTCCTCCTCCACAATTCCTCCCCTTAACTAATTCATAACCAACAGCAGGTATCAGGGCAAAATGTTTGATTACTAACTCACATTAAATAGTGTGCATTCATAATTCATTTCACCTTTATAACAATAAATATGTTGTACAGCTAAACTGTGCCGAGTAGATTGCACAAACACTGGCGGTACAGGTGGTTTTGGCTAAGCAGCTCTGTTTTAGAGGAGCATCTTAAGTCTTAGCGGCAGGCTAACAGCTGTGTTTGACTATGCAGCCAGCTCAGGATGCACCCCACCTCTCCCCTGATGCATCCTGGGCAGCTCACAAGTCTATCACAGATCTGTCCTTTACCATTATTTTGCCTTATTTTCCCAATCATCATCATCAGCTTAGAGAGATTGGGAAAAAAGGTATTTAGATACCCAGCCCCATCAGACTATTATATATATATTATAGAGTATTTTAGAACAAGTTTTAAACTATGTGATTTGATTGAATGCTTTTAAATCCATTTTAGAAGACCAGGAAATGGAACCGCTGGCATTTTAATGTTTTGGACCAATGTTGCAGGATGTTTGGTCTGTTTTGCACCTAAATTCTTGTTTAGGTTGTATCTCTGTCTTGTTTTTTTTTAACCAGTTGAACTTGTACTATGTTTGTGTTGCTGCCTGTCTTGGCCAGGACTCCCATTACAAAGAGATTTTTCCTGGTTAAATAAAGGTTAAAGAAAGAAAAAAAAGATAACAGAATTCAACAGCAGGGGTGTGTGAGTATATACTTATAGATACATAAATGTGTATGTATTTATAAGTATATACTCGCACTGTGGACTAATATATATATATATATATATATAAATAAATGATGTGTGGATTTGCTCATAACTATAGAGGTAACAGTTAACAAAGAATGACCTATATGATCCCCTTGCTGAATTTAGAATCATGCATGGATGCTAGACATATAATTGAACCCTCAGCGTAACTTGTATTGTGGCCCCTCGATTTAGAAACATCCTAATTGAAGCACAGTTACTATTTTATGAATTGTGAACAACAGTTTCAGTACCATAGGTGACATCTAATAACTAACAGAAGAAAATCAAAGATATTCTGTTTACAGTGATATTTAAAAACAGAAGAACTGCAAAGCCACACACATTGAAAGTGAAATCAGCAAATTAAATAATATATTATAATTTATCAATTATAGAACTCTCTTAAATAATCTCACACAAACCATCAGTCTTTACAAAGAGCAGCGATTCAGCAGTTGTTAGAGGACTTGTGTTTGGCAACAACATCCATAGTACTATAAGCAGCATCTATGAAACTCTGCTGTTACATCACGTCCTGTGTATTTCAATCACTACAAGAAGAAAAATGTGAGTGTGTAGCAGGTGAGAGTAATCAAGTGCAATTTCACATCCTTTGCTGCAAGCTACTACAAAGGCAAGTGATTTCCTGTCAGCACTGCCGAACACACTATATTATGCTGTGAAATCTACAATATAGCATAAATGTAGCTATATAAGCACTTGCTGGCTACTGCGTGTGTAAGAGTTTGGGTGAGAGATGGCCTTAGTGTTGTGTCAGCCTTGAGGATCATCACATTACAGCTCTGATTAAAAGTAGCAAGCACAGACATTCATATTCTTTTCACAATCTCCTTCAGCCATGGAACAGACTAGCCTTCTCTCATTCTCTTCCATTTCAGCACAAGCGTGAGCATGAATCTCCATCTCTCAGCAGACACACACACACACACACAAAGTTTGGCATTGAGGCCCAGCTGTTACTGCAGAGGGAATTAGGTGATCGGTCAGTGTGCCGGTTTAGACGTCAAATCTCATCAAAGGATGAGGCTTTTAGCCAACCACATTCCCATCCTGGTCCCCGTCCCCCGTCGTAACATACACGTGTTGAGTGGTCTGGAGTGGGTGAGCGCATTTACATCCTATCATGAAGAACCGCAGGTTCAGGTAACAAAATGTTGATTCTGCTGTAGCACTGTACTTTCCAAATACAGTCAAGTGCAAGAATCAGGCATCGTTTACCTCACAAACAAGAAGCAGCATAACAATTTTTGCATTCGTAACTTTTTCACCAAGTGCATGAAACTGCAGTGTGGTGTCTTGCCATCTGATGAGCCTTCACACTGGACTGAGTGGCTCAGATTCCATCTTCTCACTGGTAAATGTAGCAACACACCCACACCAGCACAGGCCCTTATATTTTGACTCAGTGCTACCATCAGTGTGAACATGTCAACATCATAGCGATGAAGCATGCCCTCAGGAACAAGTCGAGTGAAACAGAAGCGTCAAAAAGCTGTCATCTCTGATCACTCATTATTGTTAATAGTGTTGATTCCCAGGTTGTCATGAACTGAATGTTGTCAGACAACATCAGAACCCATATGTAGTGTTTTGATTGGCTGAAAATACTGCCAGGTTATTTTAGATTTTGGACTCTTGGTTGGACAAAAATCATTTATCGGTTAACTGAAAAAATACATAATTGTTAATTGCAGCCCTACAGCAGTGTCACTACTGATCTGCCAGCCTTGGTCAAACTTAGCATGGGCCAAAAGTATAGGTGGTTACCATGTGCTACCAGAAGCAGAAGAGGCCTTCAGGCTCCTGCACTACCTTCCTTTCAATTAACCATCCACTGACAGAAAAAGACAGCAGTGAGTAAAACAACTGGCTGTTGAGGCTGTGTTCAGTTATATGGTTTTAAAAGTTGTACATGTTCAACCCCTTAAAAAAACAGGGGTCAGTTTTAAGATGGCACAGTATTTGTTGTCCATTATTAGTTGTGCACAAGTGCCTCTGTCTCAAAAGTATCATTAGGTAACCGTTGCTAAGTAACACTTATACATACCAGTTAATATTGCTGCCATTATGAAAATAAAAACTTGCATAATTCAGATTTGTTACATATAATCCTACCAAAAAAAATCTGGTATAAAAATGGTACAGAATTGATGATGCCAGAAAATAAAAAGGTTATATATAAAATGGGAAAGTACAATGGATTCTATGTGACGAGAGGGAAAGGCCCTAAATAAATGAAGCGATTAATTGATTGATCTAAATGAAAAATTACGGTGAAAATTTCCACTCAGTGTTCCTTGAGTGCAATGGCAATTCGTGTATGTCCCACCAACAACCCAGGAACAACTAAATATTGCGTTTGGAACCACAGTCACTTTGGCAGATATGTTTGAGAAATGTTTTCCCTTAATAAATTATGTTCAAAATAGGTGACAAATTCATTTTGAGCAAACAATTAACAATTTATTGTAGCTATAATAGACAGCAATAATTATGCTATACTGTTAGGCTAAGTAGTGTTAATGATGGAGCTGTGGTCTGTATCTTCACATCAGATCAGATATTTATATATAACCTGAGAAACCAAACTGAAGCAGTGTGGGAAGCTGACAGGAAAAAGCCTTGCTCCTCTTTTGTGTTGCAACTCCAAACAAACTATGTCCCAAAATAAAACTCTGAACACTGTATCAGGACTTTGACCTTGAGGTGGCACTTTTATTACCCAGTTTAAACAAAGTGAGATGAAATATGAAAAAAGGGGGTTGGTCCTGTCACTGCTGGAGGCAGACGCATGAGCCTGTGAGTCCAACAACATAATTAACAGCTCCACAAGCTCCTCCTCACCTGAAACCAAAAATAAACACCAAGTGGCTCTAACATGGATAGTTTTAGCCTACTTGATAAATGAACTGGCGATCACCAGCAAGGCTCAGGAATTCACACTGACTGTGCAGCTCTGTCAAAGCACAATTATCGAGGCCATTCGCTCAGCCAAGCCGAAACCAAAGAATATCAATGCCAAGTTAGTGCAACTGAATGGCCTCTGTGACAGCCAGTAATTCACTGTATAGTGCATAAGGGATGAGCCTTCAGTCAACCGAAACCTAAACAGGAACATTCAACGTACAGCCCCAGCACAAGTGATTTTTTAACTGATAGTGACACAAGCAACTAGATTTATTTTACATGCATTTAAAAAAAAGAAAAGAGATTATCACAGTATTACAGTTTTAATTTGTTATCTACTTGTACGAATAAATATGTTTGCTATTTAACATGACAAAATGTTTGTAAACCCATGTGTTATTTTGGGTCAAGGATCTCCAAATATTCCATTCTACCTGTCCTTAGATTGATTAACAGACTGAATGAAGATGTGTTAAGTCACTGATGTTGCCTAGAATAAACTTTTGTTTGAATGAAAACCTGCAGGGACTCATCCATTCATGGACCTCTCCTTTTTCTTGCTCGTAAATATTTGAAGAATCTAGTGGATCAGATCTGAGGGATGATTACGTTATCTTTTTTTTCTTTCAGCTACACAACTTTCAACAAAATAAGGACATTGCTGGTTTTGCATCTCAACTAATGTTAAATGTCATAACTGACTATTCAACTCCAAATCCCTTGGTGTGCTTGGTGTTAGTCTGCGGTAAAGGAAGAAATGAGGATGAGCGATTAGCCAACAGCAACTCAATGCAGTCCTGTCTGTGCTGTCAAGTTTGGCGGGCTAAACTGTCTGTAGCCTCCAGGCTTTACGACAGGAAATCTCTGCCATGTCAACAGCACCACGTTTCCTCTGAGACGCAGGCAGGCGGGCACAGATAAACACAAAGCCACAGAAACAAACTACGCCAAAAGCTCAGCAGACACAACCCAACTAGGCACATGAAGTGAGTGATCTCCCTCTTCCTCTGGAGAGCATGTGTGCACCCACCCACCTCCCATTACCACTAGGATCTAAGTCGCTATAATTTATACCTTTGTTCCCAAATGGAGGACAGCGCGCAGGAGCTGGCTAGCTGTGTGTGTAATTACGATCAAGTGAGGGGATGCAGGGCCGTGTGTTTGGGGCTGGGATTTGAGGCCCGGAAGGAAGGAAGAGAGAAGAGGGAGGAGGGAAAGAGAAGCAGTGAAGCTAGAGAAAATCTGGTTATTTTACGCACGACTGCTTCGTTAATGGACAGTGTGTGTGTGCACGGTGTGCATGCCGGGGAGTGAGTGTGTGTGTGTGTGTGTGTGTGTGTGTGTGTGTGTGTGTGTGTGTGTACGCGTGTTTGGGGGAGAGGGGTGGGCGGTGGGGGTGGGTCAGCAGGAAAGGGCTGTGTTTATCCAATCTGTTCCCTGCCTTTACCATGTGGTAGGAAAAACCACTGGCCGGCTCACAGGCTGATCACAGAGGACACAGAGGGCGAGAGACAGGCACAGGAGAGGGGGGTGGGGGGCAAGGAACCTGCTAGTGTAGTGTGTTCGAATCAGTCACAGGCCACCTTTGGGGACAGATTTCAGCCTGAAAACCAGTTAACTGGGGACAGCTTGTCCAACTGGGTACAAAAGCTGTGTCCCCAGTGGGGAAAAAGCTGATTTTTGGGTCAGTGTAGTTAGGGGCTTGGGGTAAGTCTACAGGAAATAAACACAAGACAATGTAATATTCCCAAAAATGACCCATGACAGCATGTGTATGCATTCACATGCTCACATCCACATTACTACGTTTTCATTTGTTAAATGCTTCAATTCTGCTACTGGTATCCACACTACTAAAAAAGCTTTTGTGGAAAGAGAACACTTTAGTTTTCAATTACAGTTTTCAAACAAAAACGTAGTAGTATGGATGTCGCCTGAGCTAAAAGAACCTGTTAAATGGTTTCTGAAATTAATTGTCCACTCTCTGGAAATCATTTGTTAGTATATTGAATTATTTAGAAACTCGTTCATAAATCTTCCAAATTTATAGTGTCACATGCTTGAGGTCAAAACTGCATTGGGGCTATACCATGAACGCTTTGAAGCTTTGACCAATGCTATGGTAATTAATGTGTATGCTGTATCAGTATATGAACGCTGTGATTTTGTGTTTAATGCAAAGGCAATTCACAAGCAACCTTCCACTTTCTGCTTAGGATTAAATTAAATTATTACGAAGGCTACTCAGATATGAAAGTGTATCGACAGTGAGCTGAGCAGTAAATCTAAATATCCTAATATGAGCAAATTAACACTTAATGTAGATGTGATCTCTAGAGAAACTGACCCACAAAGACTAACATATTTCTACAATGACTTTATCTTATTGATAGTCATTGTAGAAATATGGTTAGAGGGATTTAGAAGGAGCTGAACGGGGCTTATTACATCCTGATAGATATTCATACGTGAGCTGCTTTCACACATGCACTGGACTCCGCAGTTGCTCCATATTTTTTCTGGAGGAGGTGCATGTGTGAACGCAAAAGTCAGAGTGAGACGCTGCGCTTCTACGGACTTTATCCGCCTGGCCTCCTAGTATGAAGTCAGTAGAAATCCAGGACAAGTCGATGTTTGAACACAGCAGGAGTTCCCCAGCTGGATTGACCGCGAGCGAGTGACAGGGTTGATGACGCTTCTAACATGCGGCAGACATAAAAATGAAAAGAAAATCAACAGACAAACAACTTTGGTTTAAAAAGCAGTGTCATAAACGTAGAAGACTGTCGAAGATGTGGAGAGTTTGTGGTGATAAGTGCTGACAACGGTGTCAGGGTGCTGTAAACGAAATCATGCGATCTAACCAGCGGAGTTAATACGTCACTTCCTGCTGCAACTGGCTGCTCCACCTCTCGCCTGGAAAATTTGGGGCGAAAAAGGTTCGGTGCTACTGTGGGGAATAGAAAACATCAGACTAAACCACACATCCAACTCTTAGGTGAATGATCTACAACAGCAGAGACCATGAAAGGTTCCACTCCTGTCAGAGAAGGGACAGAAATGTGAGGCTGGTGTGACACAGACCCACCAACACTGGAAAGTTAAAGACTGAACAAAATGGCATGGTCTGATGAATGTAGATTCATCAGACCTGAGGCTGAGGCTGCAGATGGTAGAGTCAAAATCTGGAGTCAACAGCATGAATCCATGATGCCAAAGTGCCTTGTGTCAACAGTCCAGGCTGCTGGAGGTGTGATCGTGAGGAAAATGTTATATTCACACAGTTTGGCCTTAATCTGATAAAGAAAAATGGTTTGAATGTCAGTGTATCCAAGTATTGTTACTGACCATGTACACCTTCTCATGGTCACAGTTTACCATCTTCTAACTTCCAGTAGAATAAAGCTCCATGTAACATGGTAAAACTGGTTTTATGAACAGGATAGTGAGTTCAGTGAACTTCAATGATCTGCTCTGTCACCACATGTGAATCCTGTCTTTGGCCTCGTACACACCTGGTATTAACATGTGTTTTTTGTGATCCAATCACAAGCAGACAGCTCTAGGTACAGGTGTGAACACAGTCGGGCTGGGCCCACAACAAATATCGCAATATTTTTAGGCTATATCTATATATCTATATATATCTAAATCATGGTACAAATGTTAAATTCATAAAAGTCCAGAGGAAGTGGCTAAGCTAGCGGACGCTATCATTTCCGTAGGTTCCTGAATTCACCTCGTTGGAAGATATCAGCGGACATTTAGGCTTAAAACACGGTGTAAATGTCGGGGCATGCCTTCTGATCATTGAGCAGCTGTGGATCATAGAGGAAACTGTTTTCACTGTTCGTCAACAAAGTCACTGACCAGCTACTTCACGTGAATGCGCCTCGCATCTCACTGTGTAGCGGAGTAAGTGGGGGCGGAGCCCCGGGGCCTGTGTGTGCGTGTAAACTTCAACTCGCTCCGAGCACAGACACACAGAAGCGTCTTCTCTCGCTGGAGTGAACGCCGCTCACGTTCATCATTTATAAACTGATTCGTTCGGTTCAGCGTTCACAAAGAATATGAGCAAACTGTCAATAACCATCTCTGGACTCTCTAAACTGGCTGGGACTCTTCACTTTCTTTCGTCCTTCTCATGCTCTGAGTATCTTTCCTCCTGATACAAAAATACATATGCAGGCAGGAGAGGTCTGTTGTGAGAACGGCAGGAGAAGAGAGCGAGAGAATCAAAACTTTAAAAAATGTCATGCCGACGGCTAAAAAACGTGACAATTTATACTCAATGGTCAAGATATAGTGATAGCCGCGATACATAGAGTATATTCGATATATCGTCCACACCTAGAACGCACTCAGATTGGATAGCGATCCGATCATGCCAGACCACATTCAGAGGTGGTCTGTGCCCCATGTGTCCACATTCTTTAAACAGTTTGAACGCAAATCCATCCTGGGCCAAATGAAGGACGTCCTCTGACCCGCTGCAGTTTCAGTATGAATCTAACTTGTTTTTTCTCTTCTCCTTGATTTGTTTTTAATCACCGCCACAATATCAACACATGATCGATACTTTCCTTAAATCAGTAAAATCTTTCTTCACTAGCTACACGAGATTCATTTAGATTCTCTTGACTCGTCTCTCTACCTGTCTTGCGCGCACACACACGCACACGCACACACACACACACTTTGGGCTTAAATAACACAAATGAGGTACATGTTAATTTGCATGTAGAGCGGGGAAGTGAGTGCCGATCACAAGTGGTCACAGGAAACGCATTCAGGATGCATTATAATGCCAGGTGTGAACACAAGTACTGAACGCTGGCCACTTGTGATCGGATCTCTCAGGACAGTTGTTAATACCAGCTGTGTACGGGGCCTTTGTGATGTGAAAAAAAGGAGATTAGCTAAATTAATATACAGCAATGATGCGATGCAGTCATGTCAACTTGGAGCAGAACCTCAGAGAAAAGGTGCCAACATCTTGTGCAATCAATGACAGGAAGAACTGAGGTCACCTCTCACTCAGGTTTGTTGACAGTAATAAGCAAAGTAAGGAGAATCCTTTCCATCTGAATTAGTCATTTTTTTGGTAAATATTCCAATACTGGTGTTTGACATTTTAATGTAGAGGGTGTAAACCTACATGAACATCAGAAATCAAACCATTGCAGGTGAGGGGGGGGGGGGAATTGTTGCTTGGGGATGCAAATAAGTTACAGAATCATTTTGTCACTTTTACAGACTTTGGGGGAAACCCTTTAACAACCTTTGTCATAATTTCAAAGGTAGACCTTTCAAAAAGGACAGGATTCCTCACAAACAGGGAGGGAGTCTGCTCCACTTCTTCAAAAAGAAAAACCACCAGTGATTTTAGGCTGTTGATAGATTAGTCATGAGCAACAAGAACCTCACAGACCACACTCAACAGATTTTTGATTAAGATTCCAATTTGATACAATAGGAACAAGATACAAGCAAAATAAAGGTTTTTTTATTATTAATTTCTCACAATCCTTAAAAGGAACTTTGTCTCTATGCTATAACAAACAAGAAGACACACACCCACAGAGCATAGAACAGACTCAAGCATGCTGCCCCGACATCTCCCTAATCTATCACTGCTATTGACATCGACTGCTATCACCCTCAATAGGACAGGCAGGTCTGGACTGTTTTCGCTCATAGTGGCCACTTCCCTGCCACACCTGCCTGCCCACTAACAACCAATTAACTTCCAAGAGTCCTTCCTGTAAAGCTCAGGGGTAACTTCTCCCCTGACACACACTCATTTTTCCTGAGTCAGTGTGCTCTGCTGGGGTGGTCAACCGAAACAGGTCTTCAATGAGCAACTCATATGAAAAGAGCAGGGCAGCCGTTGACAGATATATAAAATGCAGATATTATTTTGTTTCTTTTTTCATCTCCTAAACTAATATTTATCAAATGAGACATTGAAATGAACAGAAATTGCTTGAACCTAAAGGAAAAATAAAACATTTTGAAAATAAATGTGTTTGTCAGTTTACTTAGGTAGATCTCCTCACTACAGCCAAAAACGCATAATAAGTGACAGAATAATTTAAGATTTAATGTGAAAAATATTGCCTGGACATTTCAAGGAAATTGCATTAATTTCCTCTCGCTCGTGGTTAACCTTCTGTCTTCACCTTTCTCTCCCCTCTCCAATGTTTGCATCCATCTCCCTTTTCCTAACTAGATGTTGATTCCACAAACTAGCCATTTGTCCCCATGTAAATTACTCGAGGAATTGTGATTGAAAATGAGAAGTGGATCGCTGCGTGGATTGCCACAACTAAGCATTTTAGATTTCCGTGGCACTGAAGTCATTTTCAGCAATGGGATATATCTCCAGCTGCTGACACAAACATTTCCAGTGGAGAGTCATGGGTTTTAGCTTTGCTTATGTGTTTCCAAGTAGCAGTGAGGCTAGACGTTGCATATGAGCAAAGGGATGAAGAGGAAATGCAGGATGTGCCACACATCAACACTAGGAGAGGTCAAGGATAGATTAGAAGGCATGCACACATATAGGTCAGAAATGTACTTGACAGGCTGCCTCCTCTAACACACACAGAAGGAAAAAAAAACACATTTAGTCCACACACAAACACTTGAGAGCTATATTAACACCAGCCTCTCTTCCAAGCACTGGGTCCAAAAGGCCCTTGGTGCAGAGGGGGATGGGGGAGACAAGTGAGGAGAAGAGGGCAGAGGGAGTGACAGGTGAGAGGACGGGATGAGAGAGAGTGAGAGAGACAGTCATGACACTCCGTTTTGAAATTCGCCATGGTGCTTAAGACCCCCGCTAACCTCTTGGCTAGAAATGGGAGGAGGGGAGGAAACAGACAGACTGGCAAAGATGAAGAGAGTGAGAGAGACAGAAAAGGTGTGAATGAAGAGTCGAAAGGAGAGGAGGGCAGAGGGGGAGTGGGTGGGTGAGGGGGTGGTGGTGGGAATATAGATGGCAAGATAAAAGAGAAACAATGATGGGACAAACAGCACCACTTCTCATCTCTGCTAACAGGGCTGCCATCTACCACACATGATGATAGGAGACAAAATGGCCACCCTAACAAACACCAGCACTCTGACTCAGACACCCAACACCAGGCTCACAATGCTAAACTGTCCATCAGGAGTGCTGCAGCACCAGGTGTTATTTACCCGACTGAAAAGACAATGTTGTCTCAATACTGGCCTTAAACCAGGTGGTCAGAGTAATCCACCTTCAAAACACAAGTTTCTGCCCGACTACAGCAAGGGAATGCTCTTGTGATTACACTCTAGTCTGATGTCGCACTAGAGAAAGAGCTGCAGTGTGGAAATGCTTCAGGAAGGAAGTTGGTAAAAACATGCAGCAACCTCATAAATACAACAATTACTACAAAGTATGCATATCAGAAAGCTGCAACCCCTAATAGACTAGTTTCCTCCTAACCAGTTTTAGATTTTCCAGAAAAACTTGTGGCCATTGCTTTATATATATATATATATATGATGTGCCACAAGTAGCCCACTAAAAAAAAGTATCCAAATTTCCGACCCGTGAGTTGCAATCGGATGAGGTAAAAGACCTGACACAAAACGAGCGAAGACTAGACTGATGGTGATAGTGTTATCAGCAAAGCTGAAAGTTAGCAGGAGCAAAATCCTCCTCTAAAGTTATGAGAGAAAGTCATTATAGACTGCATGTCCATTTCCAAACTATAACCAACAGGGACACTACACACAAAGTAGTCAAATGTGACACTATGAATAAAGACGCCAACCCTGGCCACAAAATCATCACTGCTGCCAGGTGCAAGTTATGGTTCTCCCTGTATGCCTGTAGGGGTACTAACTGTTAATCCTATGACCTCCACTTAAAAAGTTCAAGCCTTCTTCCTCTGAAAAATTGAGGAGCAGTATGAAAAACATTGAGAATTGATTAAAAGGTCAATAGAAAATGACAGTGTGGGTGAAATAGTCAGAAAACCAACACTGGTCAAACTAATGATTCATAGGTCAAAACTGCAGGGGAACAGCTTACTCACAGGCGTGACACGCTGATGGACACCTGTCTTACATAAAGGGTGGCATTTAATCCACAAGATAAAGTGACTGAACCAGGCAACAGCATGAAGCAGACTGGTTGGTTACATTTAACGTGTAATTAAAATGTCAATTTGAATGAATTGAGATAAGTTAGAGGGTGTGACCATGTGGAGGACGAGCATTAGTGCATGGTAGTACAGTGGGAATTTAATTTCATCATTCAGTGAAATCTTACTATTGTGTTTTGTAGGGTATGAGTAGCTTCGCTGCATGTGGTGTATCCCCCCAACTGACCCCTAGTGTAAGGAGGCAGGGATTTCCTGACTGTGTGAGGCCATGTCAGGCACACTGGTAGCAAGTTGGGCACTGGCATGACAAACTTCTACATCATTCAGCCCTCATGGTATGAAGCACACAGCGTAAATAAAGATTACATTTTTTTTAATAAAAAAAAAGGAAAAAACAACAAGGTTATGTAAATAATACCTGGGTATTATTTTTTTTACTTAAGGCAAGCAACTCCAAGGTCACCAACACAACTTCCAGAAAGGCCCATTTCCGTTTGAACCAATAAAAACAAAATGGTTAAAACGGCTTGTAATCTGCCTAAATTAGGACATTAAAAACATAGGTATAAACTGCAAAAAATAGATCCACATTAACACTACATTTAGATCACATGTGGGGGAATTTAACTTGTGTCCAAGTTTCAGCTAAATCCAACCAACTATCAAACCAAGGCAGCCTTGAAGCTGAAAAGGGGAAAGAAGTGCCTCAACTTTAACCACAAGAAAAGACAGGGACAAACTAGAGACCAAATAGTGCTGAACATCTGGTGTGTGTGTGTGTGTGTGTGTGTGTGTGTGTGTATACGGGGCCTCTTATCTCTCCCTCTGTGGCCTGCTAAACATGACTAGCTGCCATCTTGGCTCACAGAAACAAGGTGGTGGGGGTAGCAGCTCCTGGCTCTGAGGCAGCAGGAGGAAAATAACGAACTAATTCATCTCCACTGAATATGTCAGACTGTTAATAAAGCCACCATGTGAGAATGAAATGAAACAGTGAGTGTGTTATGAGAGTGTGTACGTAGAGGACAGGTTTAACGTTTTTTGTATTTCAGTCATTTCAGCGCAGCCAAAGTTGTGCGGGAGCGACAGGGTGACCATTATATAAGCTGACCGACTACAGAGCACATAATGGCGAAAGAGTGCAGCGCCACAAACCCAGGCAATAAAGTGTGTAGTGAAGAAAAAGAAAATCACACAGCGGTGAGTGGGTCCCGTGGAGATGAGTGGCCTGAACCAGCACCGGCAGGTGTTGTGGGCTGCCTGCTCTCCGGTCCACTCCGAGTAACAAGTGTAGCCATGCTGGTTATCAAACTTCACCCGCCGGATACAATGCAACATGACAAAACCTACTATCACGGCAAACGCTAAACACGCAGAAACGCGTGTTGCGGACGCGAGGTGTTATTGTGGCTTTGAACTTCGATAAAAGTGACACGAAAGATGCGTAAAGTTTCTTGCCCGAGAGCAATACCGAGCCGCTTCGTAGTTAGCCCCTGTGAAGGGGGGCTACGGAGTGGTCTAACAATGAGGATGAGAAGTGGCTAACAGGCTAGCTGAACTTCTGTGTCCTAGCGCTGGGCTAACCTCCAGCGGCTAGCACGGCTAATTAGCCTATCAGTGGTATTTTGCACGTCGTTCCGGACCGGGGAACGACTCCCTCATCTCGGCTTTTATCATTAAAATAAACACTTTCCACCTTGCACCGAGGCTATGGAGCGGCTCGGGAGTCTCTCTCATACATTTGAATGGGTTTCGCTGTAGTAAATCGTGTTAAAAACAAGGTGAAAAACACGGTCGTATGGAATGACCGCCTGGCCTCACAGATCCCCCCTCCTCTCCTCCACTGCTCTGTCCCTTCCGTCCAATACAAGTGGCGACTACTACGCACACTTCACGCTGCGCTCCTAGCCATTAAAACACGCGTTCCGCTGAAACACGACCAATATGCAAACTTTTATGTGGGAACACTTTAAATCGAGCCCGGCGGAGCGTTTGTTGGCGATATGTGCCAAGTATTCTCCGCTGGGAATCTCCCTGAGAGCTGCGCTCATTCAGTCGGCCAGTGACTCACCTCTACGCTCGAGCCACCTCGTGTCTCCTGGAAGCTTCAACACAATTAGCTAACAGGGCTAACAGTCACTCTTTAAAAAAACACCAGCAACTCCACACTCCACTGAAGAAAATCCAACAAGTTGCCGGGGGAGCGGACTCGGAAATAGAGACGCTCTCCGTGTGTTTTCTTTCCACTTTATAACTGACTAATGGGACTGTTGTGCGTGTGTGTGCGTGTGTGTGTGTGGTGTGTGTGTGTGTATGTGTGAGCGAGCGATACAGCGGGTGGCAAAGCTAAACTTGCTATTGTTAGCATGTCGGCATGGGAGCTACATGGACCTTCAATGACTTTCTGCTGAAATGAGGGAATAAAACTGAAGCTAAACCAAACCAGCAGCGTCTCCATTCAGCTGGATGTGAATGAAAATACCCTCCGGCTGAAAACCAAAGTCGCTCGGCGGATTTAAGCGTCCGATAGCGCTGTGGAAAAAAGTATGGAAAACTTGCCATTCAGCCAGAATAGAAAGGGTTTTAATTCAGAAGCGTTGGTTCCAATGAAACTATCGCACCTGGACCACATATTCAATTCACACATTCAACGGGGGCATTTGTTAGCTTACCCAACAAGCTCGGTCACTTCGGGGTTTTATCAAATCAACTCCGTGCTGGCTGGTTAGTATCTCCGCTTGCTTGAAAAAAAAAAAAAAAAAATCCACCGTGGTCCTTTTTTTCGTTTGAAATATAAATAAACAGAGGAAAAAAAGTTCAAGTGTTACGGTTTTCTCACGAAATATTTCTCCTGCGCGTCTCGCATCCGCAACCTCGCCGACTCGTGTGCGTTGCTCTTCTCTCCTTTGTGTTAATTTCACTCGAATCGAGTTTAATCCGATCGATCCCTCGGCTGGTCGCGCTCCCGAGTCCTCCCCTCCAGACACTCGCTCACCTTCCTTGGCCAGGGGGGGCGCGCTCCCGAGGACCTCTCATACAGATAAACAGCCGGCGTGCGCGGTCACTGACCCCGCCACGCCAGTGCGAGCCTCTGGTGGAGTTCCAGTTTAGGGGTGGAAAAAAATGATATCTGCTGCGAGAAAGATGATGCTTTAAAACTGCCAGAGTGAAAGAGACTTATTTTAATTTGTCTTAATGGGAAGATGCGACAACACGACAGAAGACAGGAACCTGATTTTGAGAACCTAATTCAAACCAGTACCATTATTTTTCATGCGTCTAATATGTTGATAAATAAATACAGAAATAGTTGAATGTAGGATGTGGCGATAGGTCTAATCTTTGTGGCCATATAGATGTGATGCTTTAAATTTATATGATTCATGTTTATGTTACAATTATATATTTTAGATAGATAGATAGATAGATAGATAGATAGATAGATAGAGAGACAGACAGACAGACAGACATATATATGTCTATCTATCTATATATAAATTGATAGATTGATAGATTGATTGATAGATAGATAGATAGATAGATAGATAGATAGATAGATAGATAGATAAAGTAAAAGTAAGACGCTGTACAAATAGTCAACAACTTATCAGTAATATATAAGAAAATGCTTAACTTAAGTGAGGAAAACATAACAAACAACCAGAACCAAACATATTGTGCGAGGGTAAAAGTGTATTTCTATGGAGGATGTACGAATTGTCAACAAATTACATTATTTAACTTATATGAAGAAGGACTTAAACCAAAACCAACACCAACAATATTGTGAAGAGAATTACGGAGGTAAAGAGATGTGTCAATGGAGGCTAAATTTAAGTGAATATAAAAACAAAACCCCAAAACCATATATATTGTGCACAGGGGCTGATAAAAGGTGAGAATATGGGCTGGTGTGATGTGAGCATAGAGGCAGCCTCATGCCTAAAGTCCATTTCAGCCCTCCATGTCTGTGACAAGTGCAGATGTATGGCCTGGGGGACAGAAGTCTGTACAATGAGCAGGACAGCAACAGCAGTCTGCCACTGAATAAACCTCTCTGCTTGGAGAATGTGTTGTGTCTGGACTGTCGTCGTCCATGATGGTCAGCAGTTAGTTAAGAAATCTGATAATTCACTGGATAGGAGTTAGTTCCACACTGTGACGTTTCTGGTGTTACAACTTCATGTTTCATGATAAATTAGCCAGTGATATTGACATTATTGGACCCACCAGGACCCTCTCAGTAAGCACTGGGTCACTGCAGTGTTGTGACTGTGCGAAGATGTCGTGATCTGTAGTGTAAAATAAGCTGGGACAGGTCTTGTTCTTGATTTTTCGAAAAAGACTGACACAAAGATGATTCATAACTTCAAATTTTATTAAGACACACCACACAGTAGTTCATTAACAATGTTTAAGGCCTGTTGGTATTTACCTTGTGTTTTATACTTTTCTACCACATTCACACATGCTTGATCTCTTTTTGAAAAAATTATCCTCACAAAACGACATATATTTTGATTTCAAAAATAACTGCACGCATCTACATCAAAGGTGGCCTAGTTTAATGAAATGGGCCTCTTTCCAGTGCTGTGATTCCTCTTTAAGTCAGGGACCTTCGCAGCTACAGTGGCCTGCTAGTGCCAGTCTGCTCTGAACTCCTGAGGAAAGCTACATCTACTTATTTAAAGACAGCAGCACTTCATATTACACATACAACAAATTTGATTTGGTGTGCTTGAGCATAAATATCCAAATAGGGAATAGAATAAAAATATTAAAACGCACGAGAAAAAAACGGCAATACGAACAACAGAAATGTACAATTTAAAGTACTATACAATCATTATTGGCTATGGGAAGTTTCACAGTCAATGTCACATTTACTTACAGCAGGGATTTTTCTGTTAAACATCAGATCTATTTTATAAGTTTACGGTGGAAAAATAACACTATTAACCACATCGAAAGACTAAATGTTATCACAAACTGCTCATAATCAGCATTCCCTCCACAAGATATCACAGTCTCCCTGCATCCATACCACACTTGGCTTTTCCCTAGGACCTTGACCTTAAAGAGTCCAAACGGCCTGGGACTGGTTTGTCACTTGCTGTGTGTAAATCTGAGGACTGAAGCGCAGTCTGCAGGAGAGGAGAGAAACACAGAGATATCAATCAAATATAGTGAAATATATTTTGATTTTAGTTTCAGCTGATCTGTCCATAGAGTCTTGAAACTTCAGGCTGTGCTCCTTCATTCTCAGCGGAATCAGCAATTTCATCCCAACAATAATTGAATGGAAAATAAACGGAGCACATGTAAAGTTCGCTGCAGCAATTCCATTTCAGTTCTGTCTCCATGGATGTGTGTCCCACACAGACGCCACAATCACCACAAAGCTCAGGCGGGTGCAGCTAACTGAGTCACCCAGGCTTCAGAAGCCCTCATGCTGCTGCAGTTGTTGCAAAGCTCCAGCTCCCTCCTCACTTTCCATGCGTCTTATTTCATAGATTAATATCCGGTCTTTTCAGAGACTATATCCTCACAGCTCTTCCCTTTTACTCATTTTGCTGGTGAGAAAACCTCGTGAGTGAGTGGTTGTTTTTGATTCCTGAGTTTGAACATGTCCTTTGACCATCGTTGGAGGCGGGCCTACAAAGAATGTGTAAATACAGCTTGTAGTCTAAACAGGTAGCAATCTCCTCTGGATGACGTCTGCTGGAGGAGTTTTCTGGCCATGTGCAAACATATAATGTAACATAAGGGAGGCAGAGGGAGCTTTAATGCCATTCAGGTGAGAACCATCAGAAGAAATTTGAACATCAAATTTAAAAGCAGCATCGGTTGCATGTTTAATCTTTCTCATCTTCTTCATTTTTGCCAAAGCTGTTCTGCAGTGTAAATACGCTGCATTATTCCAGTGTTAAAGACCATCACACATTATATACAGTATATCCAGATTTGCGGATGAACATGATCAATGTTACATTAGATGGACTCTTAGAAAATATAGACCTGAGGATTTATTTACCTATTAATGCCAAGAAAACTGTGAAGCTGCTTTCAGGCATGCACTGATCTCCGGAGATCCTCCGCACAGCCCGTTTGTGTGAACTCTAATGTCCGAGTGAGAGCCTCCAGAGTTTCGATGGACTTTCTCCTGCCAGTCCCCTGGTATCATTTCCACAGAAAGTTGGGAAGAGCCAATGTGACAACACAGCAGGAGCCCGCTGCACCACCCCACACCTGTATTCTCCGGTGGATTTGTTTCTTTTCTGAAGGCGTCTGAGAGGAGAATCTCCTGCATTGTTAAGGTCTGAAAGACAACCTCCAGAGAAAGTCTGGACACAATCCTCCAGAGTTCCTCTGGAAGTCATCCTTTTTTTCCCCTCAAGGATGGGTTATCATTTTTAACTCCGCCAAGAAGGTTTACTGTTTTCACCCCAGTCCATTTGTTTATTGGTTGGTTGGTTTGTTTTTAAGCAAGAGATATTCATATTCATATTGTAATAATTTCACAATGACATCATTGAAACCATATGATGATGAATGATTGGTTAATAAGCTGTAGCTTGTGTCTCTAATCTTATTGGTTACAAAAGTCCGCACCAAACTGTATGACCATATGATCATTCATTATTTTTGGACCAATGTCAATTTTAGCTTGTGTGTATAATCTGTAGAGATATCTGAAAACAATGCATATTGGAACTATATGCATGATGTTATTTTCTGACTTCTCTGTGACTGATGGGATTTGATTTGGAATAATTGACTGATCGATTTTCTCTGTCGCCCTGTGGATCAGAGTCGAACAATTTCCTTTTTCATTTAAACTAATGATGTATTGAGATCAGTGTAGGATATGGTAAAAATCATCACATCATCAAGCAGACTGATAACAGATGAAACACTTCCTAACAGTCACACTGAGTTATCCGGGTCACATATATATTTTACCTTTGGCCTAAGGAGCTATTGAATATGATATACTCAGATGTTAGATTTGGTAAATCACTGTCACAGTACTTCAACACTTCAACACACTTACCATAATTGTTAGGGGGTTTCAGTTGCGTGTTTGTTTCTCATCTGATCTGAGGTCTGCAGTCGACAGCATCCAGGCTGACAGGGACTGATTCCTCTTTGATGTCGGGATAAATAGATTTTAGTTGGATGAGGCAGCATTTCACATGATATCAGGGGAAAACACAATGTTAAGAAGAGCTGAGAGACTTGACGAATCTCTGAGAGGGAGCACTGAAACTAAGTTTTTTGTTTCCTATTGGTATCCAACGTTAAAGGCTTCCTGACTGTCAACAATGACTGAATTTACAATTAAAGATGGTCAAACATCTGTGAACAGAAGAAATGCTGTGCAGATGTTCTAAAGATGCTCTGGTCTGCGGCTTTTCTGTGCAACAATGATTCTTTTTAATTGCACTGATCATTTATGTAGTTAAAGTTATGTAGTATAATAAAGTCAACGTGGTTGACAAGGAGATACAAATGCATGTTTGCTGCATTTAGACAGTAAAATAATTGTTAACAAACTAACTTGAAACTAGTAATATTTAATGAAAAAATATGTAAAATACCAACCATCAAAGTTTAAATCCATTTGTCAGTTCACCTAAATAATAAAAACACAGTCTTCACTGGAACTATTCTATATATTTTACTATAGACTTAATCCCTTTGAGAATTGTTGATATGTGTGTTCTGTGGATTTCACAGACTAATGAGGGTACAGATGTTGCAGATGTACAATTGTTCCTGCAGTGAGAACATTTTAAGCAAGAACAGGAAAAGTTCTGTGGACCAATAACCTTTTAGCTGCTTTCAGACTTTCTCTGGCTGGAGGGGCTGTATGTGTGAATGCAACTGACAAAGTGAGAGCCTTCGGACTTCCTGTGGACTTTCTCCGCCCCCCAGTATAAAGCTCACAGAAAGTCCAGAGGAGCCGATGCATGAACACAGCAGGATTCACAGCGAGCGGGGGGTTGAAGGTCATTGTGGCGATATGAGTCGACGCTGGTGTCAATGTGCTGTAAACAAAAATATCTCTGCAGTGGAATTAATACGCCACGTTCTGCCTCTGCCTACTGCACCAACCCTCACCTGAACACTGCAGATTTCTGTGTTGTTGTGAACGCGTCTGAGTGGAAAATCTCCTGCCGTGTTGTTCATTTGTAAAAGGCAAACTCTGCAGAGTCTGGACCCAATTCTATGTACATCCTCCAGAGGTTCGTGGAATTTATCAAATCAACCAATCATGTTGCAGCAGCATAATGCATAAGATGATGTTGATAATGTTCAAAAACTTTCAGAGTGGGTTATTTCCTGAGATTTTCCCACACATCATCTCTAGAGTTTATTCAAAATAGGGGAACAGAAATAATGTGTCTGCACCACAGGTCTGTGGACAGAAACATCTTGTTACTCAGAGAGAACTGGGAGGAATGGACAGACTGGCTGAAGCTGACAAAGAGGATACGGTAAATCACATAACTACTCTTCCCAAAACTGGTGAAAAGAAAAACATCTCAGGCTGATCAACATGTCTACCAAAACAGAGGCCATGTCAGCTTCCACTCCTGTCAGACAAGAACAGAAATGTGAGGCAGCAGTGGGACAGAACCACCAACACTGGACGGTTCAAGACCGAAAAATGTAGAATCTGTATTTCTGCTGGTGGAGTCACAGTCACAGTCTGCAGTCAACAGCATGAATCCATGGAGCCAACCTGATGGTGTGATGGATTTCTTCACACGGTTTGGGCCTCGATTCCAATTAATCTTGGTTTGAATGTCAGTGTATCGGAGTATTGTTGTGGACCATGTTCATCTCTTTATGGTCAGTTTACCATTTTCTAACTTGCAGCAAGATAAAGCTCCATGTCACAAAGTTAAAGTCTAAAACTGGTTTCATGAACATCAGTGACTCATTGTGATGTGGTAGCATGAATGTGCAGTTGACAAATCTGCAGAGATGATGTGATGCAGTCATGTCAACGAGGAGCAGAATCTCAGAGGAGAGTTTCAAATTCTTTTGGTGACTTGAGAGTGTTGTGTGAGACTCGGGTTGTTGCAGGAGGACGGAGGTAGGAACATGAGTGAGAGAGAGTTACAGAGAGGGGAGGGTTTGGATTTAAAGATAAACTATTATGGCTGAATCTTTTTCTGATGTGGACAAAGTCCAGGTAGCCTCTGACTTCGATGGTCATCCATACTTGAGCCAAACTATACAGACTAACAGCTCCTACAAATTGAAGAGCTAACGAGGAGAGAGGAAGAGGCAACAAGCAAAGGACGGACAATGAGCTACTGCTTGGTTGAGAGTGAGACTTCTTATCGTGTAATGTTGCCAGGCTGTTAGCAAAGACCCAGATTAACAATTTGAACATTTGCACTTTCTCTTACTCATGTTTCTACCTCATCCTCCTGCAACAATGCAACCCAAGTTACCAAAAGCACTTTCAGTGGACATTTCGTGGACTGTCGCAATTGCCCCATAGGATTACATTGTAGCCACTGGTGCTGTGTCCCGGCTGCTGGCAGAGGTGTTCTACTGGACCAATTCCAATAATTGTTGTTTAAACCACCAATTTTTTACACATTTTACAAATTTTTTTGAGGACCGAGGTTGAACAATGCCTGAATTCCCCATTAAAGGGTATTCTGAGCTAATTAGAAAGCAGATGTTATGGTGGAGAAGAAAAACACCAGGTTAAGAAAGTTTTCCACGAACCAAGATATCAATTGGTTCATTATTGATCTTACTATAATAAACCTAATTACCTAAGAGATCACACTTTCCAGTGCTCCCGCTAACATGTTAGCATGTTATATGGTAGCCTCCATGCAAACTCTTTAACATCCAATGATGTCCCAAAGACATGGCGCATTCCAGCAAATGTAGGAATGTCATGCGGACCAGTGGTAAAAAGGTCATGCACATAAAGTGAACATGCAAACCTTCCCTGACTACATATGAGTCTCATAATGTATAATTCATTAAGCAGCCTCTCAGTCAGGCTGACCTTCATCGGGAGTACTGCTTAAGGTCGAACAGCACAGATCCAAGAGCACACAAGTCCCTCCCCTCTCGTGTAAATGGGTAAATTCGATGTGGAGCCATTCTGATTGGCCGAATCATGGACTGGAAACTCAGCAGCAGCAGCACAGGGCAGGGCGAGCGGTGAAAAAACAACAAAAGACAGAAAATACCAATGCAGCTTTCGCTTTTTAGTTGTGGTTTTTTAAACACTGTATTTTTCCATTTCCACATAACCATCAGAATGACATGTTTAGAGTTTAGAATGTTTTATTATAGTTTATTGTGATAGCATTTTAATTTTTTAATGTTTTTATGTTTTATTTTTTCCAAAGAACAAACACAGCAAATAATGTTGAGGCGGGGAGGCAGGAAGAGAAGGGACGAGCAAGAGAGGAGGGCCACATAGATAAGATAGATAGATCGATCCATAGATAGAGAGATAGGATTGATAGATGCGTCAGGTTTGGCTTGATCCTCCCCTTGTAATCCCTCTGGTTCCACACACACAAGCACACACACACACACTACATGTTGCTTTACAAAGAATAATAATCACAATAAGATTAATAACTGTCTGGATATATCTAGGAATAAAAAAAATAAAACAAAAGAATGAGAAGAGCACACGGTTAAGGAAAACCGATTCACTCACACTGCTGTGAAATCCAAAAGCTCCCTACAGTTACACAGTTAGCCTGGAGAGAAAACAGCTAGGATATATACATACATACAGAAATATATCATATGCAGGCTTTGTGTGTGTGTGTGCATGAGGGAAGGGGATGAAAATATCTTTAATACGCGGGTTTGGATTCATCTGAAATGACGCAAGTTAGACAAAAAATTCAAACTAGGCCTGCTTTTATGTCTTTAAGTGTGTATCTACATACGTGTGATGCATCGTCAACTAGCTAGTTAGTGGTAAAATGCCTATCTGCAGATAAAGGGTCAGTTTCATTGATTTTGGCAGCTGTCCAAATCTCTCCGAAGGGTGGAGTTAAGGCAGACAGCTGATCTCAGATCAGATTATAGGGGCTTAGTGGATTCCCCCCCAGTTTTTATTTCATTCATGGACAAAACTCAGGTAAAGAATAATTTGGCATTAAAAATAGGTACAGAGCTAATGCTACCACACAGTCTGAGACAGAGAGAGAAGAAGGGAGATTAACCATTGATAAACCGAAGCAGGAATATATGATCGCATCAGTAAACTGTTACTTCGTTGATCTCAAAGCAAAACAACATTGCAGCAGCCATCGATCAAGCTCTAAGCAGCACATGTTATGCATCTGCTAATTCAACGTAAAAATATTAGCCTGCTTAAATGGGAGATGCCATGACATTTTCAGTTATGGTCCATCTCCACCACAGCCTTTCAGAGCCTCAGCGTAGTCATGTTAACGGCACGATATCATTCATACTCATCGTCATTTAAAAGAAAGGGCACCTTCAACCCCCACATATGACAGAGCGGCTGGGTACCTTTAAGTTTAAATGAGAAACGTAATAAAATGATAAAGAGCTGCTTGGAGGTCCAATCTGTCTGGCTTCACAATTAACAGCCAAAAAAAGCTACAGAAACCTGAAGAGCCATATATACACAGAAATAAAAAGGTGCCTGATAAATACGGTTTACAAACAATGTTTTGATTTCCAATTTATACTCCTTTTATTTGTTAATTTCTTAATGGCAGCCACTGCTGTCAACATCCCTTAATGTGTCTTTAACCGTCCCACTTGTCTTTTTCAATGTCTCTGAAAAGGATCTATTTTCACACTCAATGGTTTGGTCTTTTATTCCCTCCCCAGACAATTTAAAACACTTTTTTAAGCCACAAACAGTTTGTAGTGTTCATTAAATACAAATCAAGAGCAAGTCAGCAGAAAGGACACTAAGACAAGAGAGAAACAAAATAACGTGATGAAAAATAGGGAAAGGACGCACCAAAAAAAACAAACATAATTTGCACTTTTTTTTTCCATGGACAAAATATACAGAGTGACTTGAATGCCAACTACATCTTACAGACTGACATACTGGAATAGCCATATCATCCCTGCACACACAGGCACAGCATGAACACTGACTCAACATGCAGAAACATGTCCTGTTGTCAACGTGCTGTGTAATTTTCTTTAAAAACATGTACAAACGTGTACACACACAACACAGCACATGGTTTATTCCATAAAGTCAGTTGTTAAGAGTGAGTTTAATCTCTAACCACGATCCTGTCTCTATCCGGACAAAGTCAACTCACTGTTACTGAAAATATAGTTTATTTTTTTATGATTCTGAGGTACTAAATTATCCCAACAACATCCTCATGAATTAAGATGCATGGATGTTTTTAAATAAAATGATTAAAACCTGTTCATCCAACCAACTGCTAACTGTGAACTGCTAAACTTCAAAATTTGGTCGGTATATCTGCAGGTGAAGCTGACTCGATCCTCATAAGATTGTTGAGAGTCAGGCCGATTTATGAGAATGCAGCCTCTAGACCCGTAGGTCACGAGACTCGGGTAAAGACATGGCTGAACGACAGAGAAATAGTCACAGAGAGGGAGGGGTGGATGGATGGGAAGAATGGATCTATAGAGAGAGGTTAACAAACTGTTAGAGAGCCTGGACAGTTCTGTAGAAATGCGAGGAAGGGTAAGAGAGAGCGAGAAAGAGGAGGAAGGGTTGGGTCGAAGGAGGTGTGTGTTTTGGGGATTCAGCAGCAGCCCCCGCCGGCCTGTTGACCTCCCTGGCTACCAGACAGTGTGGAGTTGGTGGTAGGGTGCTGGGGTCCAATCTTAATACCATTAGCCTGTGTGGAGACAGACACAAAGAAAAAGCAACTGGTTAAAAATCACTGATCAAAAAAAAACCTATCCTTACTATTCAGAATACAGTGTTGTACGGACAAATACTGCATCACCAAGTAAAATACTCCTCCTCTAAAACATTTTATTAGAGTCACAACCGGTTACATTCTTTCTCAATCAGCCATGACAATGAAAGCAAAAATGTTGTTGTTCAGCAGTGAAAATCCTAGACACATGGGGGCAGAAAGCAATGAAGCTCACTGATGCCCACATTACAGAACTGTATACATCTCACTACATTGTGTCTTTACAAACATTTTGCTTGGGTTCCAAATTCATACTGAATCCATAGTATTATATTAATATATATGACTTTTGTTATAGTGCGATAATGATTGTTTTTGGTTATTGCTCAGCCCTAATCCCTTGTCTTGACTTCTGTCTCTGTTCTGCTGTGTTCTGATTATTTCACATTTAGATAAACGTAATAAATAACAGCCCTTACAGGCTTTTTTTTAAAGTCCTAATTAATTGACTCAATAACAGTGGAACTCAAAGCGCATTGACTATGACAAGAGAACATGCTATTATAATCACTGACTAAATACACATGAATGAGCGTGTCATTGCTTTCATGTGGAGAAGACCACTGCACAGTGTTCCATTAGATCACATCATAGAGGAAGCAACAGGTGCTGCTTCACTGTACAAAGGCAAAGGAAACAGCAGCGGCACATGAGGGAAAAAAGACAAGCACTTATAAACAGAAGAGAAACAGAGAGAGGGGGCAGGCAAGTGGGTGGTAGACACAGTTCTTTCAACTCTCTCGCCTTTACTCAGCCACTCTCTATTTCTCTGTGTACAGTGGCGGTCACTTACTCTCTCTCTGTGTTTCATCATCTCTCACTCTCTCTCTCTCTCTCTCTCTCTGTGTGTGTGTGTGGATGTAGCACAGTCAGCCTTGCCCGCTCTCTCTCCCTCTGTGTGTATTTATCTCTCTACCTCTCAATGTAACTCCCCTTCCAACACTCAGCAGCAGTAGCGCCTCTGGGAAACACTCTATGCCTTTAAATCACATTTATTGAGCTGAGGCCATGTGTGTGTCTGAGTATGTGTGTGAGTGTTTTCTCATAGTGCCTGCCAACATTTCTGGCGGGGCTTCCCTCTCTCTCAGCCAGTCAGCTGATGTGGTTTGGCCGGCCGTCTTGTTTTTACTCTATCGTACTACTTACTAAGAACAAAAACACTCACTGGCCAGCGAACTCCACTGCTGTGTCACTTGCCATTTGTACTTAATGTCTGACTGGATCAAGAGCCAAATATACTCTGGAACAAACGTGACCACAGATAACACACGCACATACACACAGGCACGTGGTTCTGTTTATAAACTGCATTGGCTGCCTTTACACTGCCTACATGTCTGGGTTCACATTTGTTGGATTGCATTGTCCAAATGTTTTGGGCAAAATGGGCTACATGCAGACAGTTTGTGTGAACCGTGACACAATTTATGTCACGCATGGACATGGAAAGTATTAAGGGTTGACTGATATGTTTTTTTCAGGGCTGATAATGACTTTGATGATAATAATTATTTGGAACTGATTTGAAATTTAAAATAAAAAAAATCCAACACAAAGCTTTTAAGCACTTATTTATATAATAATGACTTTTCAAACAAAAGGGTAGAGGAAGCTCCCAGAAGCATTTATTTTAAAGTTAACTCAAACAAATTCTACCAAGAACTACGACGGCTTCCGTGTTGACTGAAAATGATGTCTGCGGGACACAAACCACATGCTACTGATTGATTGATGCAAAGCAAAACAAACCACCCCTCCCCTCCTTACAATAAATTTGCCAACATAAATGCAATGTCAGGCTGCATGAAATAATTGAAGCAAAATGGCAACGTGGGCTCAATATCACACAGAGATTGACCTAACAGAGCGAGGACACTAGCGCATACACAAAAAGGTTATTTTAAAGTTCCCAGATAAGTAGAGATAGTAATATAAGGCAAAAATAAAGAAGCCTACACATCATACGTGTAGCAAAATGCTCTCCACTCTGCGGTTTGTTTGTTGGTAAACCTGCTTAAAACTGCAGCTGCTACGCTGACAATGCTAACAGGCTAAATACAGTTGCTTATATTCTGTATTCTTAATATATAACTGTTACATGTACACTGTTAGTCTCCAACACTGTCATTTAGTTTTCAACTGAACTGAATGGAGATGAGTATATTAAGTACGGAAGTGTCCCAGACAGCAACAGCAGCTAATGGACAAGATTTGTGTGGACAGTACATGTGCACTTAATTCTGTACATAATGAGGACGTGTTGCCGTCCTCATTATGGTCTGTTGTCTGTGCAAACAGCTGTTGAACAGTTAAATTCTGCATTTTACAATCATACAACTGTTAGCATGTTAGATGTAACCATAGGGAAATGACAAAAGATTGTCATGTATACGTTCCCGAAATGTCATAAAATTATCCAAAGTGGATGAATGTGATAAAAAATAGTTTCAGTGTGGTGAGAAAAATCAAGCTTTTCAAAACCCCCGAAGTCATCTGGGTACTCAAATAGCCTGAAACACAGTTTGCCTGGTACAGGAAGCATTTGTGATCTGCGGACAAGTGTCTACGACTTTAGCTGGGATGAAAAATGTTGTCTTGTTTTGTTGCTGACCAAAGAAGGACGAGAGAGAATCAATTCAGAAGTTATGATAAAAACCTAAAAATGGAACCGTGGACAGGTTTTCACATGTCAACTGAATTTTGGGATTTAGCAAACCAGGTGTGAAAGTATTCTGACCATGATTAATTCTTGCTGACAGGCTGGATGTCTTGACGTTCCTGTCTGGATAGCTGTTTCACTAAGAAGATAGCCATCTGCCTGACTGCCTATCCAGCAGCTCAGTAAGTTTGCTATGCAGTTTACAGACAGACTAGCTGACTTGTTTGTTTTCTTACCAAATGACTGAGATCTTGAGGGATGTGTGGAATTTATGAGCTGGCAGATGCAGAGCGAGAGCAAGAGAGAGAGAGAGAGAGAGAGAGAGATAGCGTGTGGAAAATAGAGCAGGTGAGAGGAGGGAGTTTTGCTTGGCTGGAGTCAAAAGCAGAAGAGAGGAAGGTTTCCCCCCCTCTTTTTGAGGAGAGGGGGAGCGTTGCAAACCACACACACACTGCTGGAAAAACAACAGTGAGGAGAACAAAGACTGGAAGAGGGGAGAAAATGGCACAAAAAAAAAGAAAAAAAAAAAAGAGTGAGAATGGAGAGGTTAAGGGAGGAAGAAAAAAAGGGGAGGGAACAGCGTCTCACCTCATTGTTGATATCAAACACCCCTTCCTGGATCTTCTCATAGATCTCCTTGGCTGTGTTGATGAAAGCCTGAGACAGAGACGGGGAAGGACACAGAGAGAAAAGGTTAGATTCATATTTGTAAAAGCACTCTGATATAATAATACATCAAAAGGTTTGGTAGAAACCTATGAGGGACAAAGTGTATATTTTGTAGAAAATGGGCTGAACCATATATACAATGGTCCTAATGTGCAAAGAAGCATGAAACAAAGTCTGTAGCTGTACTCACTGGTTTAATAGTGAGCTGCCTGCTAACAAAGACAACATTTTTGATAGCACCCAAACCAGTTTAAAAATAAACTAACTTTCGAAGGAATATAGCTCAACATTTTGGGGAAATGCTTGAACAGTTTTATTGAAGATAGGGTGTGGTTAGTGTCTTTTAGCATAAAGACTGGAACACTTCCTGACCTCTGCTGTATAATAAACTGCTGAGGGGGGAAGTAAAGTAGATTTTCAGTTATCTGTACATGAGAATACATTTTTCTGATGACTGCTTATTTTTGCTCCCTGCATTTTAAACACAAATATCCCAACTTTCTACTCATTACATTTTCAAAACAGGCTGCTAACTTTCATTTTAATTGAAATTAAGGGGAATTATTACTTTTTAAATTTCGCATCATTGAGCGCTGCCTTCCCAACATCAAGACAGATTTAAAGAGGTTGAATCAGTACTTTTACTTGAGTGGTGTTTAACAGAAGTATCTGCACTTCTACTTGAGTAAAGAGTGTGTACTTTTACTACCTCTGGTAAACTTTACTCAGCACATACAGCCAGACAGATACTTGATTCTTAGGGCAATAATAACATTGATATTTGGAAATGTTCCATTTAATTGATTTCAATATACTGGTGACTAGTTTAGTCTTGATCAGTCAATGTTCCCAGATGGAGAACCTTTATTATGGAAACAGTCTTCTCATTATTTGTTTGTGTTTCGAGTGGAATGTCTTGTTACTTATTGGCTGATATGTAGGCCGATGTTAATAAATGTGCAATCAGCTAAAATCTGCCAATATATACGTCAAGCACTGTATTCCAATACCTTTTTAACTTTGTGTATCAAAATACACCTTTTAAAATTATATTTTGATAAGTCTAAAACTGAGAAATGTTATTTTACTGTTCAGGAATCGAGCTCTCACTTATTGTGTAGCTGCGGGTGTTGGGCAGTTTGAATTCAGTTAAATAAAGCCACCAAAATGACATTGCTTGACAGCCTTTGATCAAGTAAGAAGGGCCTTAATCTTCCTCAGTGATATCACATTAATGTCTATCGTCCACTCCCATTATTCTGCTTCATTGAAAAAAATAGATCAAGGCAGGAAAATGTGCTCAGAATGCTGTGATGTATGTGTGTCAATATGTAGACAGAGTAGAGAATATGCCCTTTTACCAGATTAGATGATATAATTGAAGACCTTGTTAGATGACGCATCAACAGAGATTATTCTAGGCACAATAATACACACAATAGGATCTGAATATACACAGAACACACACAATCTGTCACACTCTCTCTCTCACACAGGATCAGAGATGTCAGAACAGAGTGGAATTACGCTCCCTGAGCAACTAGCCTGTGGTATTGTTGCATCCGTCTCCAGGGAGACTCTTCTAATGTTTGTGTCTCAAGGGTCTAAAATGGAGAGCAACTGGGATCTCTCTCTCTCTCACACACACACACACACACACACACACACACACACACACACACACACACACACACACACACACACACACACACACACACACACACACACACACACACACACACACACACACACACACACACACACACACACACACACACACACACACACACACACAAATGCATGTTCCTTAAGTGGAGTCCTTAAGAACTGAAAAATTGACCTGAACTCCAATCTTGCACCCAGTTGGAAATAGACTCTTCCCCTGTTAACTCTGTCCCATATCCTTTCTTCTACACACCCTTGCATCCTTTTTACTTCATAACCTCCTATTCATCCTTTTCTGAGTTGATTGAAATATTAAATTCCCATGTCTGGAGATTGTAAAGACAGGTAGAAATAATAGGAAGGGAGAGAAAACATAAAGATGAGTAAAACATACGTAGAGAAACATATTTAAGGAAATTGTAACAAGTTAAGAGGAGAGGAAGAGCTGAGAAGGGGAAAAAAATAAAAACGATTAAAGGGTTAATCAAAAAATGAGATTAAGAAAAAAATTAAGTGGAAAACAGTTGTGCAAAGGAGGTCAACAGATAAGAGAAATAAAAAACTGAGCAGAAACAAGCAGCGGTTGAGAAAAGACTCAAGGAAAAATAAGGTAAGAAGACAGGATGTGGAGAGGAGACTGTGACAAGCTGCTTACAGGAATCTCCCTCACTCCCTCTCCCTCTCTCTGGACCATCCTCTCAGCCCTTGTGTCCACCCACAGACCCTCATGACAAACCCAGCGCCCTGATTGGCTGCTCGGTGTCGCTGGAGGTAGGGTGGAGGTTATGAATATGTATGAACCTTAACTGGTTGATACACTGCTGGAGAAGGGGGAGATGATGGATAAGAGGGGGCAGGAGGGGGAGGAAGCAAGTGGGGGGAGAATGAATGGAAGAGGGCAGGAAGACATGGAGGAGGAAAGAGAGGAAGACACGTTGGTTCAGGGGTGGGAGGAGAAAATGGATGGAGGATGGGAAGGGGGGAGGGGAGCGAGGACGGGTGGGAGGTAAAGAGCAAATGATGGACGTCGAGGGATGGAGTGCAGAGAGATGAGGGGATGGGAGGAGAGGAGCTGTATCGGGAGGATTCAGAGGACACTAATGAGACAAATTAATCATACCACACACACACACACACACACACACACCACCCCCCACCCACCCACCCACCCCTCCCCCCTCATCTTAACCCCAGAGCTCCACTCAACAGCAGTGTATGGGGGTGTGATTTTGCATGATATAGGCCAGGCAAGAGGCTAGAAAAAAGAAGGAAAAAAGCAGTGTAAACACACGCACGCACACGCGCACACAGTGGTGCCCTTGGCTAGTATTCTGTGCTGTGTAGAATGGGATTATTTATGTGACTGGATAAGTGAGAAAGGGGTCCCCGAGGACAACACCATGCATTCGTTGCACACAACAACACCAGGGGTGTGTCTCTGCGAGAGGCGGAGCACTGTGCGCCCTGTGCTAACTGCGGGTCATGATGCTAAACGTGGAGCTGGCGAGGTTGGGCTTCAGGTTGGTGAGCTGTGATGCTACAGGTAAACGGCCAAGGCAACAGGAGGATTGGTCTCAGTGTGATGGTTACTACGAACGAGCTGGATTTGACTTCTATCATTGATTACACATCTGTTCACTATTCAAGACAATAATGTCGTTTTTTAAATTTAATTTGCAGTTGTAAATGGGCTAACTCTGCTATTGTGTGTGATGCTGTTTGCACATAATTTAGTTTTTATGATGACAGAGTGCACCTCACTGGTGGTAATAAGGAAGGCAGGTCTGTAGCTACTACTGAGTAAAGGTTTCTGCAGGGAGGTAAAAGCCTTTTTATTACCACAAAGAATGCAACTTAGTACCCGTTTCCTTGTCACCTTGGCCAAAGTATCAAGTTCCAAAGCTTCCCAGCTGTATATCACAATAATAACTCATGACACAATTCATTAAATAACATGGAACCAGATAAGCGGCACAAAATGGCCAGACGAGTGGGCCAATGAAAAATGATTTAGTCATATAAGTTATTATTTTCTTAAACTGATGCTGGCCCTTTGTGAGAGGATAATCTTGACTACAGTAACTATCAGTACTGGCAGTGTTTGCTTGGTGCAGAACATCTGTAAAAGCCAATAAACATTTGATCACTGGTTTCCAAAGTTGTTTTTTAGCAACTTCAGTAGGGGCTTCCCATTAACGATGACACACAAAATCACACACGTTTTTCTTCATCTCCCCCCATGATTAATTAGGCAGTGGACTGTACTGATTATGAATTGTCACAAATGTTGGGTTTGATATGCTAACCATCAGTTTAACGTGTTGGCATGTTAACAATGGGTTATTACTATTGGACAAATTGAACCCGAACTTTGAACTGTCACAACCAATGACTGTAAATAAAGTAGTAAATAACTGCGATTGTTACATTGTTTCATTAACATCCACAAATTATTTTCACAGGAAAAAAGTGAGAATGTCAAAAACTAAACAAAAAGAAAACAAATATCTCCCAGTGAAAAAGTGGTGACACACACGTAGAAGATACAGGGAGATACTAGAGAGTTTGTGGCGATGTGAGCTAATCACGGTGCCTGTGCTTTGCAAAGAAAACCATGTGATCTCTGCAGCGTAGCTAATATGTTACTTCCTGCCTCTGCCTGCTGCACTTGGCTGCTCCACCTCTTGCCTGAATAATGGGGAGGATTTGTTGCTGTTGAGAACACGTATGTGCAGAGAACCTCTGCACAGATGTATGAAAGGCAGACCCTGGGTAAACTCCGGACTTTACCCGCAGGTCACCTCTGAAAACGGCTTTATATTGCAGCAAGCCACCAGGGCGAGATCACAATGAATTGTCTTTACTTCTGTGAGATGTGATATCGTCCATCTTCATATTATAGCTGTGAGGGTATGGATTTTTTCCCTCACCACGGTGATAAAGCCACAGTGCAGAGCCACCCCCATTCACTACAACTAACACTGCTACTACAGTTGCAAATCAAAGGTGGATGAGAATAATTGGAACAGGTCCCATTCTTAATGCACAGCCAACAGGAGATGATGGACATGGATCGAACTTTGCATCCATCAATGATGTGCTGAAGACAAAACACCATCAAAGCCTCCAGAGGGTCTGATGATTATAAACACTTCCTGACATTAATCATGACATTTATTATAGAGATTAAGATTTATTGCGGTCTTTGGTGAATTAATTCCATGCTTTCATTGTGCTCCAACAAATGGATAGCTCACTCTAGATACAGATGTCAGCAGGCAGCACTGATATCTGTGAAATAGCAGCTAATGTCTGTGAAATTCTGCTCTGGCACTTCTTACAAGAAAAGATTTATATGAGAGTTAGCATTAGTGATGGCCAGCAAGCAGCAGATTACTTTTAAGAAAGATTTTTTAACAACATACATTCAAAATGTAGAATTAATCAAAGCATCCCGGTTAAAATGATGGTGTGTATGGGTAAATCTACAGTGTGTGTGTGTGTGTGTGTGTGTGTGTGTGTGTGTGTGTGTGTGTGTGTGTGTGTGTGTGTGTGTGTGTGTGTGTGTGTGTGTGTGTGTGTGTGTGTGTGTGTGTGTGTGTGTGTGTGTGTGTGTGTGTGTGTGTGTGTGTTTACCTCCTCTACATTAGAGGCAGTCTTGGCTGAGGTCTCCATGAATATGAGGCCGTGTTCTCTGGCAAATGCTTCACCTTCTTCTTTCTTCACCTCTCTCCTCGACTCCAGGTCACTAAAACCACACACTTGTCAGTTGCATAACAAATTCTACCATAACTCATAAAAAGGTTGATGCTAATTACTAATAGATTTATAAGTTAAGTTATGAATAGCTTGAATTTTTCAAGTTTCAAGGTGTTTGTATCAACATTACATATGTGACTATAACTATATATAACTGTTATGTAAACTCTGCTACAGTGTGAGCTGTCATTTACCTGTAAATTTGAATTATCGTGGAACAGTTTTATTTACTTTGAGCATTAGCTGGACCGTTGATCGTCAAATCAAAGGTCGAGCAGGGGGCAGCCATCACTGTGTAATGATCTTACAGAAAAAATCTCACCTCTTGTTGCCAATGAGCATGATGACCATATTTGAGTTGGAATGTTGGCGAGCGTCCTCTAACCAGGTCGTCAAGTGGTTGAAGGTGTCCCTTCTGTTGAGACGAGAACAGATTTTTGGTTTCAGTTTGACGGTACTAAAAATAAGACTGAGATATAATCACAGATAAAGCACCTATCTGGTCACAATCTCCAACACGCACATAGATTTGACTTCCTCTTGTAACACAGATGATTAATGCACTTGTTACTTCCTTTTTCAAAATGTACAGCCATTTAGACATGCATTTGTACAAGCAATAACAGTTTTTAGAATTGATTTTTGTACTTTTACTTTTATTCAAAATCTGTGGATGTTTCTGGTTGTGCTTGGAGCCTTATGTCTGAAGGCCACTAGGACGCCCCAACTGCTGATCTTTCCCCTTTTTATTCTAATATACTGTATAGTACAATCAACCCAATGGCAACTAATCTGGAACAATTGTACAGTACCTATACACATATACAAATACACCCAGGGGGTTAAAAACAAGACATCAGTTCCATAAAAATACACTTTAGAGCTGGGCAGCTGGTATGAACACCCTACTGAATACACTACTGATATCATGCATTTATGTCACAGTTGGCATAATGTTATTGCAGCTCACTGAAGTTCAAAGTTGATGACAGTTTGCACTGGCTTCTCCTTGTTCTCATCTTACGTCCCTTAAGCTTGAGGCATTATGTTCACAGTCCCTATGGTGGCCCCAAGAGGTTCTAATTTCCAGTGAGCCCCACAATACGGAGCATGAACTCCATGCTGGCTCTAGTCAACTGACTGTTTACAGATTAGGTCAGAAATAAGAAACGCAGGATTCTTCTTCTGAACATAAATTGGCACAGAAATATATCATCAGGCAAATAGTCTTTTAGCACAGAAGAAGCTGGTTTTTGACCTTATGTTAATGCTGCACAAGAAAGGTCACAGGGTCATTAAAAAAAATCACTACAAATTAACCTCTGGGGACCAAAGAGATCAATAAGAAATTTTGTGTCAATGTAGGCTGCAGTCATCAATATATTCTGCTTTGGACCACGGTGTCGAATGGCTGGAGTAACTGACCTGCTGTTAGTGTGCTAAAAAAGGGAGAAAGTAAGGTTTCTGAAGCCACAAAGCTTCAACACCTAGTGGAGACTTTCATCCAGGTGGATGTTTATCAGATATCCCAGCAACATGGCTCTAGGGATGTAGGGATGTCAGTTTGTCGGTCGGTTGGACCAACACTTTGCTCCAGATGTTAATGCAATGATGTCAAAGCCTCATAAAACCTCTGCACACCCACACAAGTGTTTTTAAAAACGCTAGCTGGTTGAAAATGGGTGGAACTATAATGGGAATTAATTATGTCATAAATCTGTAAGTACCAATAAGAATGACGACAACATATCCCGTGCAAACGCTATGTGTCCACACCCACGTAGTCCTGGGGAGAGCTCTAATCAGAAACAGCAGGTGTGAAGATGGTTTAATAATCCTTTTCTCCCTCCGGCACCGACATGATTCATTTCTATGCTTTAGAGGGAAATGTCTCAACAATTGTTGGAGGGACGGTAGTAAAGTTTGTATTACATGTTGATGCCCCTCAGGATGAACGGTCATTTTGTTGGTGAACTGACAATCCCATCAACCCCATTTGAACTTCAGTGTAACTTGGTATGTGTGAACATTCTAAGACACAAAACTCAGAAAGCATATATGATGAATACTGTACCTGCTTGACGTCAGATGTTAGCATGCTAGTCCTGATGTTAACATTAGCTCAAAGCACCATTGTGCCCAGGTACATCCTCACTAGCACAGCAGTGAATGATTTTCATACTTATCTTTCTGGAATTGCATTATTATGTCATTCAAAGTATGTTTTTTTAATCAATTATAAATAATATGTCTAAAACACCATGTAATAATATATATATATTAATGTATTCTTTTATAACTGTTATTTTTTCTGTATGTTTTATGTGTTTTTTTTTATTTGTAAAGCATTTTTGTAACAATGTTTTGGGAGGTGCTCATAAGAATATGCTCAAAACCTATAAGATGAAACTTTCCAAGATACTGGGGGTATATCTTAGTTTTTAGGCTCTGGTCAGGACAGTCTTATCATTGCATTTTATTTCTCAATGTTCCTCAGCACAACTTGGTTACAGAGTGCCTGTCTGATTGGCCGTTACCTTGTGATGTCATAGACTAGCAGTGCTCCTGCAGCTCCTCTGTAGTAAGACCTGGTGATGGACCGGAACGACTCCTGACCAGCCTGCAGAAACACATACATATATTAATAAACAGAAATTGAAATTTGAATAATTGAAATGACCACGGACGACTGCAGATCCTCTGGTTTTCAGGCTTGATCCTGCTGGAGTGTAACTCCGGCTCAACAGGCCTGATTTGTTAGTCCTGCACTACACTGTCCCACCGGCTCTGCTCATCTATGAGTCCTGGACATGCAGTCTGGTCACATACATGTTCTGTACCAGTCCTGATTATTCAGCAGAGTCCAGCACCATGTTTTCAGTCAGTCAGCTGGGGAGGGGACAGGACAGAGCAGAGCCTGTAACTGGATACAATGGGGTTCTCTCTTTCTTTCTCCATCTCTCTTTCACAAATCCTTTCTTTCTCTCTGCCTGTGTCTACTTTCCCTAGTTACAAACAACATGGCAGATGATGTTAGCTGATGTGTTATTTACCTGTGGCATCAAAAATGACTCGTCAGGTCACCTTGCAAATTGAATCCCTCTTCCTTTATCACTCCTTTATTGCCTTACCTCCACCATCTCTTCTTTGCATTGCCCATCTTTTCATTGTTTTCCTATAAATCCCTAGGTCTCCTCTCTTTGTATCACTCCTTTCACCATCTAGAATTCTTACCACCACCCCCCACCATGTCCATTCATCCGCCGTCTCCGACCGATGTACTGTAACAATGTTGTCTGTGTTTCATCCAAGCCAGAGCAGAAAACAAAACAGCGCTCTATCCTAGCAGCTGCAGCCCTGCACTGCTCTGACCTCAACAAAAAAGCCAGTCAGTCACAAACAGTCTGAATCATTCAGCTAGTCAGTGGAGCAGGCTGCCAGTGCGTCACCAAGGAACTCAGTCTGGTGGTGAGTGAAGCACTCAGTCACTTAGTCAGTTAAAAAGTCAGCCAGGAAGTAAGTCAGCCATTAAAGATCCTCCTCTTGTCTCGGGCAAGTGTATTTTTTTGGGGCAAGTGTAAGAAAAAGATGCTTGTCCCACTGGACAAATTAAAAGTAAACAAACAAATTCAGCACAAAAGGAAAAGGTCAGGGTCATGAACAGGAAAGTAATGGCTCTGATGTAAATAAAAACTATACAATTTGTCACTTGTTAATAATTTAAAAACTAAGTTTATGATTGAAATTTACTGAATGCTTTGTGGACTGTGTAACAACAAGACAATCAGTGAAAATGGAAACCAACCAAAACTAACAATGTCATACTCTAGCCACTTAAATAGGATTGATACATTTAATGTACATGCTGACAGTTTGGATGCCTTTAACTGATTTGTGTATTCTGCATTTGCAAACAAAATAAAAAAGCAAATTGTTAGCCAGATGAGTGATTGTTGTTGCTAGACTAGAGCCATGTAAATGTATTTGTCCAAAGAACAGGTGCCTCTAAAGTGAATGCTGAGCCCTGCTTAGCTAGCAAAAACATTTAAATTAGTCAGCCAGAGGACCAGCCCGTGAAACAAACACCAAGTTAAATGGCTACTGGAACAGTCAGTCTTTCAGGGGGCAGTCAACCAGCCACTAATGCTATTAGTGAATAAATGATAAATAAGGGTGAAAGAGAGGGATCGCTGGGTCTGTCTGCCATCTGGCCTACATGCTTGTGTGTAACACACACACACACACACACACACACACACACACACACACACACACACACACACACACACACACACACACACACACACACACACACACACACACACACACACACACACACACACACACACACACACACACACACACACACACACACACACACACACACACACACAGAGAGAGTTTGTCAAACTCTTCAGTAGTAGTGGTGTACAATGAGTCCTGTGAGTGAGTGCTACTGGTTATTATTTTAACAATCTAACATTTAATATCAGCACTGTGAATGTGATTACCCAGCTGCTATGATAGAAACCCTGCAGTAGTCGGAGTTTTGACAAGCACGACCGACATCACTCAGGCCGCCTTGTCTCTCACAGCATTTTTAGTGGAGCGGTGGCTCCACCTGCTGATCATATGGCAAATTGCATGCACACAACACCTTGGAAAGAGAAATTTTCCCTGGGATAAAACTAAAGGCCAAATCATTGCATCTCTATTCACTCTATTTGATTGACCTACATGGAAATGTCACAGGGTCAAAGAAAGGCTTTATGAACGTATGGAACGCTGAAGTGCAATATTTATTGTACATGGCAATCTGAACCTTTCTTGATGTGAGAGTAGTTAAAAATTGTCACACTTGCCAAAAACAATATATTGTATTTGCTAATTTGCAACAAATACATAAATAAATAAAAACAAACAAAAAAGTTAGCTGTGTGAGTATTAACTCTTGACCATATTCAATGTGTAGTTTATCCACCACAGTGAAAATGTTATAGGCACTTTAGATGTTTATTTCATATCTATGATTTTGCAGAACTATTATCAGTGACAGGGAAAGCCCAAAAGTCCTGAAATATATTGTATAACCCCCACAAAGCCCTGATTTCAAATCATAATCGAGCCGGTCATTAGACAGGAACACAGACTGCTCCAAGGGGCTTGGAACAACTGTGTGTATGTTTACCTGATATTTTTGGGTTGTTTTAAGTGTGGTCACAGAAATTAATCAGTTTGATTGATTGCTAAATGCAATCAATTGATGGTATTATTTGTGACAGCATGCTTACTTTGATTTTTGTGCCTACAACTTTTGCAAAGTAAAGTAAATGGTGATACAGTATCTATGTTGGTATATTATATTGCCTTGCTGCACCAATACAGTGTGTTCTGAAAGGAACAGAAATCAGATTTCAGACATCAGACAGTTTTCACACTAATAAGACTGTGGCAGCACGCCAATGTTTCATTTGTCCTGCCCAAAATATCACTCATATATTGATATTTTGAGTGTGTAAAAACAAATTTGGTACATATTTGGTTCTTATAAAAAAGGTATCTAACTTTGTTGGAGAGTTTTTATAGTTGAGTTGTTATTGTAGAGCTGTACATAGACTCTTAAACCCTTGCCGTCTTCGTAACTGATCTTTTTATAGTCTTAAATAACTTTTTTCTTGTAATTAACGGTTATTTATTCTACATTTATTCTGATATGTTCTTATCCCTCATTTAGCTTCCTTGTATATTGTACCTGTCTGTGTATGTTTTTGTGTACAAGCTGTAAATAAATAGAGAATAAAGCAAAAAATTATAAACTGACTGAAGGTGAAGTCTAGAAACATGCATGTTTTCATGCAAAGCCTGAATGGCTTACAGAGAGGGCCGGTAAAAACTAAGACAGAAGAACTGGATCTTTCACCACGGTCCACCAGACCGGCAGCCAATAGGGACTTGTCTTGTTACACCTCTTTGTGTACACACCGTCTTGTATGGTTTTTCCTAAAAAAGGATGAGGCTTTCCTGCCTTTTTTCCACCATGTGGCTGCTTCGGACTTTCATGGAAAAAAGGAGCATTGGCAGCTAAAGATAATAAAAAAAAAACTGACACACTGTTAACCTACATAAATATTTGTATTTGGGCCACTAAATGCCTGTTTACCTATCAAATAGCCTCTAGTTTTTAGACACAGAGACTGACAGAGCAACACCCCCTCCTCTTGTTTGTGTTGAGCTTTTGATTTACATTCATCCCATATGTTGCATCTCTGGTCAGACTTTTTAAAGTAGATATGAAAACTACTTGACCTATTTTTATCATTAAGGTCAATTCACTAATAAGAACTGTTCGAACACACTCAATATTTGTGCTGATTGAGTTAAGACCATTGCCCTTTATCAAATTACTTTTAATTTGATGAATTTGAAAAGTACAACAAACCAGAAATTGTGTTACCACCACCTGATTTTCAGTTTTTCAAAATAAAATAATATAAACAATAGTTACCGTATCCCAGATCTGCAGTTTGATCTGTTTGCCATCTATAGTGATCATCCTTGCTCCAAACTCCACACCTAGAAACAAAGACACACAAAAAAGAGTGGCAGTGAGAGTTGTATTCCAACTGCTGGAATAATAAATCTTGTATTTATTAATCTAACAGTTATGTCATGTTTGTCCCCACTGAGATGACATCAATTGTTGTTTGTAGCAGGAAGAAAGTGGAAACTAAATCAGAGGAACTGGTATGTATGTTTAGAGGTATATGAATCATTAGCAATGACCCAAAAATTGTTCACTTGGTCAGCAGCTTGAGGCTAGCTACATATCATTACAGTACAGTACTACTTTATTAACACCAAGACCAGAAAGGAAATAATGTTGTAGCAGCCATTTTGCATATATATCACAAAAACAATGAGGTAGAAACAATGCTACATTTTATGAAATTACTAAACAGATACAAAAATATATACATTATATAATATATATAATATAATATATATATACACTGCAAATAGGTTCTGATGTTAACTGCTTTTGAACTAGAAACCTCTGTTTCAATTTATATGAAGATATTTTGTATGGATGTGCGCTCTTACCAATGGTCAGGTCGTGAACTGGCTGAAACCTCTTGTCTGTGAACTGTAGTAATAGACATGACTTCCCCACACCTAAAAAAACAAAACAACAACAACATTTAATTAGTGTATAATACAGTGTCTTATAGTACACACAACAGCATGAAAACCACTCCTGATTCATTATCAGGGGGGGGGGGGCGGCGTCGATAATGCTTCTAACACACGACAGACGCAAAACTGAAAAAACAAACAAAAAGAAAACAAATATCTCACAGTCAAAAGGCTGTGTCACACACGTAGAAGACACCGAAGTAGATGTCAAGAGAGTTTGTGGTGATAACAGCCGACACCAGTGTCTGTGTGTTTTAAAGAAAATCACGTGATCTCCACAGCGGAATAAATATGTCACTTCCTGCCTCTGCAACCGGCTGCTCCACCTCTCGCCTGAATAATGCAGAGGATTTGTTGCTGTTGTGAAAGTCTATGCAGAGAATGTCCCGCTGTGTCTGAAAAGGGCTTTAGTGGGAATTTACAAATACACAATAACAATGATTGCCTTGTCCATATAATTCATTTAAGCTTAATATGGAAATGTTTGAGCCATTATCCAGTTCAAACGAACCTAGCGGGGAGCTTCCACACTACTTTTTGCCAACCTAGTGCGAGTCAGCCAAATTAACTTGAGCTAGCTGTTAGCGAGCAAACTGACCAGCTGGCTTCTTTGTATTTGTGAGGCCACTGTTGGTTTTCCAAAGGGTACTGGTGTATCTGCTCACCATTAACACCACTTTAAAGTATGATTTCATTTGTGAATGCTGCACAGACCCACAGACTCTCAGATGGAATGAGATACAGCCATGTTGTGTCAGGATACATTTCTTTAACTTTCGATGTTTGGCTTATATTGGTTTCACTACTTAAATACAAATGCAGCAGATCATTGGATTACAAATTAGATGATGATTCCTGCAAATTCCACTATGAAGTCAAAACTAATTTCAATCACATTCGGCAATTATGTGGAAATGATGTCTGTAAACAGAATCAACTGATTCTAGCAGCAAACCACTAGATCAAAAACAGTGAGCTGTAATTTCCTTGACAAATGCTAAAACAAACACAGAGGAGTAAGAAACACACTAAACAGGTTTGATGCAGCAGTGGCTGCACTGCAACTGCAATCATTGTCTTTTTCAGCATGTGTAATGCGATTACCAGAAGTGACAAACAATGAGCTATATCTTATCACAGAGGATAAAAAATAAAAATATATAAATGAGACTTATTGGTCAGTGTTCCCCCTTAAAAAGTCCCACACAGGTGATAGAGAAATGCACTTTCCTTGAGAAAAAGTCATTTCCTGGCAACAAAAGAAGTGGGGGATAGAACTAAGACGACAACATGAGTTACACAAAACTTGATTTTACATTTTCTGGCTTCACCTTTTCAAAAGTGAGAATCTGCTTTGTTTCTCTGTTGTGAACTGACAATCCATCCATGTATAAATATATCATTATAGAATTATTATTGAATATTGAGTTTTTGACAGTTTGTCAAACAAACAGTTCTTGGTCTTAGTGGTTGAAAATGACCATTTGATTTGGCAAATTCCACCAGCTGAAGCTGGCTGAACTTAAAGTGCATTGATTTACCAATGATAAAATCAACCTTTGATAAAGTCTGATTTACTTTAATGTACTTTACTGAGATTGAACAAGAAAGACAACTCCAGTGTTTGAGAATATGAAGGACAGGAGAGTAAAGAAGCAAAGAGGATGCTAATGAGACGGCCAGAGATTCAACATGGTGACAGAGAGGGACATGGTCTTCCTCCTCCATAGTTTCCAAGGGTAACCACCGCCAGGCAGTGGCGTTGCTAGGCAGGAATTGCGTGATGATGATCATAAGAGATGGATGGAGGGATGATAAGGAGTGCAGCTATAAAGAGGTATTTTTCACCTCCATCCAAAATTTTACACTATTAACAGACCATTCCAGCAGAGCGTTACTTCCAATTTCTGAAAATCAGTTATTTTCTTATATACAGCTGCACCTTAACTTACAGGTATCAAAAGATAACTGTAACATGTAGGCTGATTACAGCTCCTATTTACAATAATTTATATTTTTCAGGTAGCCTATTAAGAGATGAACATGCCCACTTCCAGAGCCCAATGTTACATCTTGAAATCAACAATCTAAAACTGAAAATATAGGGTTATTATTAAAGCTTCGAAAAGCTTAAACTATCTTTGTTGATTTTTCTGAAGAAAAATAGTCAAGATGATTAATTGATGATCAAAATGATGTTATTTTGTCCATTCAAGGTCCAATCTTGGGGACCTTGAATGTACCATAGTTTACAGCAATCCATCCAACATTTGTTGAGATACTCTGGACTTGGGCCACTTAAAACACAGTAGTCAGAGGCAAAACATTTGCTTCCAGTGTTTGTTGCCAAAGGAAATGAGGCACAAGAGGAGAACGATTATTTCATGTACTTTTTAGTCAAAGATTTTAAGTTGAAATATCAATGATAACAATTATACAGACATGTACTGGTGCCCAGATACTGAATTGATCTGTATGGGAGAAAGCAATTGTCTGAGTCAATTGATAGAGATTCTCTTGAGTTTTTTCTGCCAGCCCCCAAGTAAAAACTCCTGATAATGTCAGAGTGAGACTATGTGAGAATACAGAACGTATTCAGCATCATGTAAATGGTTGTTTTACCTACTTTTCTTTAATCAGCTACATAGGTTGTGCTGCAGATGTGTCTGAGAGCGGATAAGGCCGATGAGATGATGCACTGCTCACTTACAGCACTAACCTGAAGCTTAGCAAGGTCAGCAAATTGCAATGCAATCCCCAATGAGAAATCTAAAAGGGAGTCTGTCCAGATTAACTGTCCTCCCACAATAACTACTACTGAGGTGTGTTCAAGCAACGCAACTGTGGCTCTGGTACTCCAGCTGCCCAATAACAGTCTGTTAACGGTCCCTGTGGCTAACAGAAGGGAACTCAAAAAATACATCTCTGTGGGACTCCGTGTATCAGAGGTCTAAAACACTGGTGGTGTAATAATCATAGTGTCACCTGCTTGAGTCCTGTTGGGGGAATTTGTAGCATTTCATCTACTCCTCCATCACTCTGACACAGTAACCCTCAAACAGAAATTCATTAAACATGAAGACTAATGACAATATTACCTGGTTTAAAACGCAGTTCGTATAGTTGAGGTCTGTAAGTCTAATGGGCCACACATACCACTCAAGAGGATCAGTTAACATTCCTACAGTGTAGTAAGTTCAACAAACCACACAAAGTACTCACAGAGCAGATTAAGACAGTGGGCAAAACAAACCTACACTTTCCATATGACAAGGAGAAATACTGTGATGAATTAAATCCACTGAAACAATGACTTCAATCTTGCCAAGTTGGCCTTACAAGACACATTTGACAAATGTGTTCAGTTAGAGATCAAACACTTGGCCAGGCTTTAAAGCAAAATGTACATGTAAAAGATCTGAAAGTATAACTGATTAGTTGACTGAGAAATAATTTGATAAGTGAAAGGTAAAAAAAAAAAAAAAAAGCATCTGAAATGTGAGAATCTGCAACTACTCATATCATCATAGACTATATATATATATATATATATATATACACACACACATACATATGTGTGTGTGTGCGCGCGCGTGTAAATCAGACAAAATAAAACGAAGATATTACATGGGTACTTGGAAATTGTGCTGGGCAGATCTTCAAAGTTATTTTTTAGAAAAAAAGTTTTTGGTGAATTTTTACAGATGTTCAGCACATCCCCACTGGATTATAGGCGAGTGACAGATACCATTGTTAAAAGGTTTCAAATAATTTTAATGTTGATTTGTATTCACCAACATCTTCAGTAAAAAAATTGACTTACGAACTTCAGTCCCTTCATAATAACTGCTTCTCCCACTGACCAGTGATCCACCAAAATTGTTAAAAATGGGGTCAAGGCAGAAAGTCTGTGGCCGAACAGGCAGTGTTTCATGGAACAGACTATTTTTGGAGGTTCAGGCATAGAGACTATAATTTCCTCTAGAGTCAGTGAAACTTTCAGCAAATCAGATCTGTGGTGGACAGGCTGGCTTGAGGCCAGTGGCATAAGGGAATATTCAATCCCCACTAATTACCCAGTAGTTTTTTCCTGAATAAATTCAAATGTCTTTTTTTGCCTTTTTATTTATTGATGGCATTCAGTAGAGCAGTGATTCCCAACTAGGTGTAGATGTGGGGTATTTTTGCAGTTGCTCAGGAGTACAAGTAGAAAATTGTGAAAAAAACAAACCCACATGTTCAATGTGCATTTAATTAAGGTACAACAAAAAAAGTCCTACAGCCAATTATTCAAGTTTATAGTACCCAAACTTGCCAGCCCAAGGCCAAATGACAGCAGGGTACAATCAGCTTCCTATACATTACAGCCCGAGTTCATTGCTCCCAGAGATGCCTGTAGTCTTAAACAATTCAATTAAAAAGATCAACTACATTCAGTCCAGACCACCGACAGGAAGTTCACCAACTGGACTTAATCTGTGAATGTTATATGGGCAGCATTTTATACTCCAAGACCACCAAGATGTCCCCATCTGTGCTGCTTTTTAACAAGTGCTTTAGGTTATTGGACTGATAAGTGGTTAAAGGAATTGGACGACCAAAACTTGTTGGATCTGTGATGCTTGATTTCAGTGCAGCGCTCAATGTTGTTGAGAAAAAGCTGCAATTAAGGCGCTGTGGCTTCTTACTGACTGCAGTCTCTTGGATGGAGAGCTGTCCATCTGGGTCAAAGCAAAGCGTTTTCCAGATAGCAAAGTATTCTGTGGAGGCAGCTGCCTTGGCCCACTCCTATATCCACCCACGTTCTGCCCCATGTCGTAGGACCGGCAAAATTAGTAATGTATGCCGTTGACTTAACTGCGCTGCACCTTTATGCAACTAAACAAAGTATTACATAATTAATTAAAATTAATGTTCTGGTTGTGTCGAGGAGAATAAGCTGATTTTGAATGTATCCGAGAAAGAAGTACATTGTCTTTGTCTCAATAACAATGCTTGGCAGGGACTCTCAATGAACCAACTTACAAAAACTAAAATCGCTCAAATTCAAGTAATAGATAATCGCTTAGCATGGTCAGACCATGGACAGTAAAGATGGCCAATTTGACTGCACCCCAAATGTGAAGCCAAAGAGGTATACGTCATAAAACCCACCTCCTCCATGGGATGTGGACCAAACTAAAAAGTCAAAGTATACATTAAATATATTTGTCCCAAAGATAGTTTGTCATTTTGTGTAGTTCCCATCACACTGATGTATGTTCAATTGTTCATCTTTCCAAAAAGATGTTATAAAAATGAGGTGAAACATGATTGACAGCTTAGACTGACTCGTGATTGGTCCGAGTGTGAGTATCGACAGGAATTTGCTACTGAGGCGTCCATCCCTCACATCCAGAATATTTTTGCTTCCTTTTTGGATAGTGGGAGGAAGCGGAGACCTGTTGTCCATCTTTATATTCAGACTTTATCAACACGAAAATTCTCTCTGTTTCACCATTAGACATTAGGGGATAAAGTCCCTAATCTTTCACACCTTGGTTACTCGGTGGTTGTGTGGTCTTGTCCTGAATAGAAAAAAATGATATAAAGTCTGCAGCCACAGAACTCATTACCTACACAATACATCATCATATGGCACCATGACACCAACAGTTATGTTTGTTTTGGTCTTGCAAAAATTAGACTATTTGAAACTCTGCATATGCATTGCTATCTGATATGTTGACTTAATTGACCTAATAACTATGTAATTTTAGTATACCACCAAGGTGTCAGTCAATATCTGTACGTCTATCTGTATGTTTTGTATGCCGTCAGTGCATGTAAGATTTCTATGTGGACCACAGGAAGGTTAGAAACCACTGTAGCTGAGAATAATGGATTTAAAAGTATGGATAAAGAATTACGCAGTGTTACCATTGTGAAAACTGTTAGGCTACTTATTTTTGAATGTATATGTTTGTTAAGTTACCAGAAAACAGTGATCATCACAGTGATCATCACAGATGCGAAATTAAGGAATTTTCCACAGCAATTCCAACTAGTACTTTTGGAGCTAGCAAACCAAAACCACAACACGAATCTTTGCACCACATTAACCACATCACTGGTGTGGACACCAGTTGCTATGGTGCAGGTAAGGGTTAGGCTGTGAACTTGAGGGCAACAGAGAGGAGAGCAGGGCCTTTGGAGTGTGTCTGTGAAGCATCTTTTAACAATCAGCATGCACTGGTATGGAGACCAGATGTTGAAACTAGCCTACTGGTCATTTAAAATGAGGATATACTGTTACTTGCTTCAGTAAATCATGACTCAAGATGGGGTACAGAAAGGTACACCCATCTGAAATATGACAAGCCTCCGATAATGAAGCTCAGGTACAAAGTACCAACCATTGAATGCCAACTAGTCTGCAGAATAAGGAGCTGACAGATAAGATTGTAATGTAGATACAAAATAATAAATAATTTTTTGTTATTAGAAACATGGACAACAAGTTGTAAAAGGCTGAAACTTTCCACAGCCGCACATCTAAAACAAATGGTGGTAGGACTCCAATGTAACCAAGTCTTAATTTTGCCATTTGCTCTTTTTCTCATTAAAAAGGGAATCCCCATAAATTCACTATAAAAAAAACAATTTACCATGTACAGAAAATCAAAGGTGAAACAACTATTAGTAAACTGCAGATATTAAAAACATCCCAAAACTATTAGTCAAAAATCATCTACTCCGATGTATTATTACATCTAGAGTTTAGCCAATTATAATTCAAATGATTTGTTGGTTACAGCCTCAAAGATTACAAAGGGATTTAGCACCATGTTAGTCAATATTTCATGAACTAAAGTTAAGGAATTAGTTCTGTGTTTAAAAGAACCTGACTGACTGCTTGTGCAGGTTTAAATTACCTTTAGCAAACAATTAGGCTGAAAAGATTATCATCAGAACCAGTTTGCATGATGCAGAGTCACATTTTAACACAGAATAAAAATATAACACAGAATTATGCCCATATGTGCACTCGATAGGCCAGTTTCCTGCCTAATTTGTATGTGTGCTACATGTGTTATTTTCACTGATCTCTTTGTTGAAAGAAATCTTATCATCCAGCAATCATAAGCAAACATCCTCCAACAAAAGTGACTCCCTCAGATATTTGCAGTCCAGCAGCTTTGGCTCTGATCATGTTGGACACAGAAATTACTAAATAGATTTTTCAATCTGTCTGCACACACGCTTTTTGTTGCTCATCTAAAAGAAATGATCTGTAATGTGACTGCAAAGATTCAGTTACAGCTGCAAAAGAAGTGCTTCTTTCCATTTGTGTGGTATATTTTTTAGATTTACTCTTCAATTATATTTCAGTGCATTTCTTGGTCCAATACGATTCAGGTCCAGACAAAACAAAGCACAACATCTGTACATCCTTGCATTTATGATACATACATGTAATATCTGTTTAAGGAGTTATTGTGTTGCTGGTGGAAGTGCTACAGTACAAAATAACAGGGTTTATAATAAGTTTATCCAGCAAAATTTTATGACATTGAGAAGCAGCTGTGACACTTCTGGTCACATACTGACCAGAAGAGTCACAGCGATAAAATGTATCTATGGCTCTGTGTACATGCACACATTCTGTTTATGGTGCTTATCCTCATTTTGATTGTATATTCAGGACTATAATGTTTAGATGATTGAGAAATTTAGTTATTCATATCCCTGTAAAAAATACAAGTAGCGTGGTTACTTAACGGTGTGCTGTTTATGGAGGCACCTGATGTTTAATGTTGCATTGGTTACAACAACTACTGGCAATTTGATGAAAATAAGACTGTCAGAGAACTCTTTGCTCTATTAAAAGTCAACATCACGTTAAGTATTTGGCTTATCCACCTCATTGCCAACAATGGGAGAGTGACAGCAAATATTAAACATGTCCTCCACTTTGGCCGGCATCGTGTTATCACTGCCACCACACAGAACCAGGGCGCAGTGGATTAAGACGCGACTGCTGGGACCGGGTCATCATGATGGGAATTCGGTGACACAGAATAGCGAGAAAATTCCATAAGCGTAGGACATCTGTGTATTGGCGGTGTGTCACAGATTAACCTATTTAATGAAAACGACTGAATCCACACCTGCACAGGTAGTCAGCGATGGTCAGAAACCATGGAGAGATGTATAAATGCCAGTATCCAAGTTACTTACAAATTAATCCAGCTAGTAAAATTGGGTTTCTCAAAACTGGGATAAGGGCTTATCCGGGATGCTGAAATCGACATGACTTTGACATGCTTTAATAAAAAAAATGGGAGACTAGTGTGCATGTACACACAGTCATTGGTAGTTAATAACATTGTAAAGCTGAAACTTGATAATACAGTGATCATTTCTACAATATACTAAGGACCCCTTAAAAACGCTCAGGCCATACTTGGCAAAATACACACAACTTCAATGAACAGCCAACTGCACTGGGTGTTTCTGGTGTGGGCATACATGGAATCAAGTTAGCAACTTGGCTGCAGCTCTCTTCTGTACGCTACTGGAGATAAACAGCAACAGCAGTCAAAACTCTTTCGCAATATCACTGAAGTAAACATGTAACCCACCTGCGATCCCCTAAAAATAAATCCACATACATTCATGTTGTCATCCGTTTCCAAACATGTTCATCAACTTCTGCCACAATATTTGTTCTTGCCCAATTATTCTGTGCTAAAAATGTACGAAAACAAACTGCTTGTAAATGATCACGAGTAGTATTTAAACTAGCATCTCTTCAACTCGAAGCAGCAGTTTGGGTGCTGAGTGCATATTGGAGTTTGTGGTTTGGCTGCATGTGTTGAATCATCCTGACACATTTCTCCCTCCACCTCAAATGACTGCTGTTAATCCTGTCTGTCTGTCTTCTCTCAAACCAGTGCTACATCACCGTCCACAGCAGCGTTCCAAATGCACCTGCTGCCAGCCTGCACGTTATCGCAGCAGGGCCCTCATCAGGACAGCTAGCTACAAATATACACACATGACAACATGTACTACTGCTCCGCCGGTTTCACACACATTGGCCTAAACCAGGGACACGGGTTTTAAGATAAATACATGATAGAGAAGTCAACGCGGTCCAATTCGTTCACTAGGAATAACTCCCCTACGCCATTACAAGGAATATTGAGAGGCTTTAGCTTGACGTTGTGGCCTTTCCAGGAGGAGCAGCTTAGCTCAAATCAACATTGTTTTTGACGATGCAGCCCCAATAAAAGAAAGGTGGAAGTAATGATTGTCAAAATTGAACGCAGCGCCAATCCGTAGCCGTGACAGCTGTTTCCTACATATTCGGTGAAACAGCAAAATGCTAGCTAGGCAGTTAGCTGGACTTGCTAGCTGTGGCTAACACCCCCACCCCTCGGCGCAAACGGACAAAAGGCCCAACATTTATCTGGAAGTGTCAACAACTGCTAACGCCAAAGTGCAATAGGAACTGCGTGTGTCATGGCGCCTGTGTGCAATTTCCCGTCACTGTCACGGCACTTTAGATCCTAAACAAACGGGTTAACGGGGAAGAATTGGGAGCTGTCATCCCTCTCCTCGGCTTTTACCACGTCATTGGACCGACCAACACTGCGGAAATGCTCCGCTGGCTAACTGCTAGCAGCTAGCAGGATGCTGGCCGCCAGGGTGGCGGGCGCTCGCTTCAGCCTTACCCGTGTCTCCGATGATGATGTATTTGAAGAGGTACGCGTACGCCATGGCCCCTGCTTGGTACAGTCAGCTGTCTCGACCGTCACGCTCTCGTTGAACCGACTGTGAACCGTGTGGAGGAGGCAGCTGGATTCTCTCGGTCTGTGTGAGGAAGGAACAATAAACAGCCGAAGCCTCCGCGCTACGTCACAAGGTCCGCCCTCGCCACGCTACAGTATGAGGCCTTCAGGGTACCCTCGGACATTTCAAGTTGTCTTTAAATGCGCCGCTTGTTTTTCTACCCCAAATAAATAAACTGTAGCTAGTTTGTACGACACCTTTTCACACGTAGACTAAAGGCACAATATATAATTTGATATTATAATTATTGTTCGAACTGATAGCTACATTTGACAAGTATTGTCATAAAATCATTGGGAAACTGTCTGAATTCGTTTTGGCGGCCCCTCGCGGCTGAATTGTTTCCCACACCCCACAACCCATCTGTGAGTGATGTCCGAGCAAAGACTGAGAGCAGAGAGTGTCAGAGGCTGCTGCTGGGAGGGTCATGTGTTCCTGTAGAGACTCCCTTAATCAACCTCCACCTTTTCCTGCACAGCAAACACATTAAAACACAGAGGGATAAAGTGGCCGGGCTCAGGATAAGATAAGATAATCCTTTATTAGTCCCTCAATGGGGAAATTTGCAATATATCAGCATCAAGAGTCCAAAAAAAGGCATCAGGAAGTAATAAGTAACATGCAATACTTAAGTGTAAGGATAATACTACTTAAGTGTAAGGAATATAAAAAAATATAGAAAAATATTAATGGAATAAAGACTAATATATACAGTGTAAAACAAAACAATTATGCACAGTGTGCGAATATGTACAGTGAATAGATGCTGATCAACCATTGTATTGCACAGAGAGAATGAATATAGCACAATAAATATTGCACAGTTAAGAGAACAAATCTGGACTGCTAACTATTTTGGTAAGTAGTAAGCTGTGCTTCTTAAAGGAGAAAACAATAACAACAACAATAACAATAATGATAATAAAAACAATACATTTTATTACATGACGTCGTTCTAGACACCCAAAAACACCTTACAATATATCATAAAAATACACGAATAATTAAAGTAAAACCAAGCATTAAAATTGCAAATATCTAACGATTCAACAAATGTAACATAAGAATAGTTAAAAAAATAGAACCAAGGTGAAAACAAGGTAAAGAAGCAAAGACATCTAACAATATATATGTGAACACAAGAGTGTGGCTAAAAGTAAAACCAAAGGTTAAGATCCGATTAGTGAGGGATGGATAAAATGTTGTGTAGATAGGCTCAACTAAACAATGTTTGGAGTTGTGATTTCAACAGTCCAATGTTTGCAGTAGTTGCATTACTGTTAGCATGGAACATCTAATCAAGTAATTTGAAAAAAAAATAGGGCAACTAGTTAGGCCTAACAATGAGAAAAAAAAAACAATTGTAATCTATTGTGCTATTTATGTTGCAGTAAATATTGCAGAATCATGAATTCAGTTTAAAGATTGAGGATAAACTTTGTACGTGATTCCCTGTACATAGGAGTTGAGGCTCTCAGGAAATATTCTGACAATGTTGGATTCAGTGTCTCAGAAAACTGCACAGCTGCTCAGCTGAGCTGATTTTTTCTCTCATTTCTCTGCCACATAATGTATTTTTGTCTGACCTGTGTCATATTATTCTATGTAATGTACATCAGCTTTTGAGTCTACTTACAAAACTTCTTTTCTCCATTTCTGTTTTTGTTTTGACGGTATGAAGCTGCCACAACTGTAGCATTTAATTATACCTAACAATTCCCCTGAGGAGACCAACAATGATGTTATCCTGCTGACAGGTTTCGTCTCTGTTCAGTTTGAGGTGAAATGCTTGCTGACAACATGTGATTGAAAGCTTAACAAGGTTCTCTTACTGGTGTTTGCATAGTTGACCTTCATCTTCTCTGGCCAGTTGCCATGGTTACAGCAGTGTACAAACCCTGCCTTCCATTTCATGTGTCGATCCCTCATCAAAACGGTTTCAGTTATGAAGGCAGTTAGTTTTGTTTTGCAACTTGAGCAAATGTCTCTAAATCAACTGTTACTGTAACTTCCATCTTCTGAGCAAGATGTGACATCAGAAGAGACTTTAACACAATCAGTGTGTAAATAGATGAACATATAGGTTCCCCCAACAAGAACTAATTTCACTCTACTCTATGATTTCTGTGGCATGCATTAGAGATTCTAAACTATGAAAAGTGACCTTGTTAATATATATAAACGAATAATAGAGGTGTAAAACAGCATGCATTTGCTTTGTATATAAAATATTTTCTTCAATGCCACTTGACAGCAGAAAATATAGGTATATATATATATATATATATATATATATATATATATATATAGTGTTAGTGATGGTGACAGAAAGTGTCAGTAGAAACAAATTAAACTTCTCAAGGAGATAAACAGAGGTAATGGTTACAGCACTGCTGGAGCTGTAGTGGCTCATTGTTTCCTAAAGGGGGCGGCAAAGTGCCACATTTTGTTAGATAGGTTATTATGTGATGACATTGGTCCACTCCCAAGACACCGGCCATTCTAATGCAAAAAGACAATAGATATGCTATATGTCTCATATTCAGAGTAAGTACACGATGAAAACTTGTATCTAATCTGGTTACTAAATCTAATACTTCACAGACAAGACAAGGGACAATTGCCCTTGTCACAAATTCTACACTCTTTCATTGTGTCAAAGTATAATCAATTTATCTGTAATATCCATTCATCCATTAGTCATTGTATATTGTATATTGCTTATTCTTTGAATGATCACTGGGGGCTGGAGACATTTGGGTTACAGCCTGGACAGGTCACCAGTCGGTTGCAGGCTGTTCCAGACACATCATCCGGTGATATTACCTGACCAGCCTTCATTAAACATACTGAAAACAAATGGATGACTCTATGGGTACGTCAGCTGGTTGGTGCAGCTTTTGGTCCAGAGAGAGATAACTCAGCTCAACTGTTACCATGACATTTGTCCTTCATCAGGACGAATTGTAATAACTTTGGTGACACTGAAACTTTTCATCTCGCACCATTATCAGGTCACTGACCACCTGCTGAGGTAGTCAGCTTTGTTTCCGTGCCTGCATTTATCAAACTCCTAAAACTATTACTTCAGACTTTACTCCTCACCAAACACTTCTTTTAACTTAAATAACATCTGGCATTGGTTAAATTTCAATCACTGAGCATCATCATCAGTGACATATTATATTATATATTTTCTCTGACATGCCTAGTCTACCAACAGCAGAATCCCTTGCAGGAGATCATTTCAAATCAAAAAAATTGAATTAAATAAATAAACATGTCAATTAAATTAGTTATTATGATAAATAATAAAGATTATTTAAGAACACACAGTATATGTAGAAAAGCACAGTCTCAGTTTGGCACTACCTATCTGAGCATGCATGTGATCAGTCGTGATCATTTGAGTTAGTCCTAAAACTGTCTTCTGCATTTTGCTGTGTAAGTACGAGGAAGCCATTGCTCACTCAGCCAATAACCCTTTAATACAGTTAAGTTTGTACTTTGGAGCTCTCTGTCAGAGGGTTGATGAATCTGGGCCCTGTTCTCTGTGTGACTTGCTCAGATGTGGATCACAGACAGAGACTCTGCAGTCCATGTTCTGCTTTTAGATCCACAGTGTGGAAACAGGGGAGCTCACCTGAATTTAGACGGCTCCGAGGACAGTTTCCTGATAAAGAATGTAGGTCAATTAACACAAGCTGCCTGGAGGATAGAAATTGTCAAAGAGAGAAAAAGAGTGAAGGAAGAATAATAGGGACTGTGAACTATTTGTCCCCCTCGATGTTTTCCTGCACATGCTTTTCTACAAAATAGCAAAATACATCTTGTCTTGTTTAATTCAGCCCATGTGGAAGTTGAAGAATGTGAAAGTGTAACAGTGCCTACAGCTTTATAGTCCTCTCAGTGTGTTTTATATACAGTACAGTGTTTGAGAGTTTCGCTGTCCATCTTGAAGTAATCAAGGTTGTAGAACAGTTTGGCCTTTCGCTCTCTCGCCCTGCTGTTTCATGCCTGTTTTCTCAACCACTGCTGTTTCCTACATCCAAGGGTGGATCTGTGGCCTCCAAAAGAAACACTGGCATGATTTTCCTGCCGGCATTCCAGCCAACGGGCTACCAAAAACAATCGAGGGAGAAAATAACACAGCTAAGAAACAATATTAATAATATAGTAGAGAGGAAAAAAAATAATTAAAGCTGATTCACTTGAAAGTTAATTGTCAGTCCTGAGCAGGGGCAGCGTGCAGGTGAGGGCGATGAAAACGAAACACTGATCTGTCATTATTTGGAAGAAAGCCAGGGTGACCAAGCACACCTGCAGTCTGCAGAGAAAAGAGAGAGAGAGAAAAAGAAAGAAAGACAGAGAGGAAGAGAGAGAGAGGAGGAGAGATAACAGTGTGGAGAGAGAGAAAGGAGGAGCAACTGAGAGAAAAGAGCAATACAGAGGCTGAGAGCTGCAAACACAGCAGAGAGTAGTTTCAGGAGAGGACACAGGCAGAGGACAAGAAACAAGAAGAAAAGTAAGAGAGAGGGAAAAAAGAAGTCAAGAAGACAAAAACATTATTGGCTGGGAATCCATCCAGCCGACTGCAAAAGCTCCAGTCTGCAGTGAATGGTCAAAACCAGTGTGACTGGGCGTCTACTGGGAGGAAAGACCACAGTGAGCAGACTGCAGAACAGCATGGCTGACGGTGTGAGCGAGGAGTCAGAGTATAACCCGGGGAAAGATGAGCTGAGCTGGGGCTACGAGGAAGGTAGGCTGCTCTTCATCAACATGGAGGGATGCTGGGAAAAAATGTCAAAAGCTACTTTAGGCAGCATGAGTGGTCATTACTTACTGTGTCAGCAGGTTTATTATTTAAATGGAGTTTTGCACTGACATATGCTACACAACCTGGTTTTCTGTTTGGTGAAGTGTAAGACATGTTGGCTAAAACAAGAACTAATCAGAAATAACTGTCTTCTGCTCCCCTAGATTGCTGTATAACATTAAAGGTTTTAAATGTCCTGTTAGAACAAATGTAGGTTTATAAACATTTTTTAAATCATGTGGAGAGCACCAAGTGCAAAGCATCAAGAGAATGATAAAGGTCACATCAGGTCATCTCAGCAGTTGCCAAGGATTGGTTGGGTTGGGTTTAGTTGGAGCATTTGCTGCAAACACTGATGCTGTTTCCTCTTAACATGTCTTTAATTGGGTGTTTCTTGCTGTGATGCACGCTGTATTTGAAACCTGACATGTATGTATACTGTCTTTTATCCTCAATTATTTTTAATCTCGGAGTCATTCTCTAACACATTGTTTTGAAGTGATAAATCAGCCCAAACCAAAGTCCTGTAAGATTATATATAAAAAAACCACTAGGCTTTTCTGTCTGGAACCAGGGGCCACTTCCACCTTGTTACTTCTACTATTAGACTCTCAGTTTCTCATGCTGGATGTACATTCTAAACAGCTGAAGCCTAAGGTAAGATGACACTAATATAATGCAAATTATACAAATAACTAATAATAATACAATAATAACATCAGGAGTGTTGTTTTTATGATTTAGACATGATAAAATCTCCACAGATGACACAGACTGTGTAATCCTCTATATGACAGGTATAGGCTTAGCTCAGGTCAGTCAACACATGTCAGGCTAAACTACATCATATAGGGAAAAGTGTCCAGCAGTGGTGGGAGCTGATTGGTTGTTCAATCCAAACCTTTTAAAGAAAAAAGTTCTAATTTTCTTCACTCTATGTCAGTTTACTGATACTTTTCCAAGACATTTACAGACTAATGGAAATAGTATAATAATATTAAATAACTGTCACTCATATGTCATATATGTGTCATATATGTATATAAGTTTTCTCACTGTGTTTTCCTTTTATTGCTGCCTTTACTGAGCACTGAGGGATGTGCTGTGTTACTGAACTGTAAAATCCTTACTGTAAGTATACTGAATGATGTGCAGCTGTGTGTAAGCATTGATTAGATGCTAATCAATATTAAATACCTGAACAGTAAGTTGTTGAGAGGCTAAGCAGAGGAAACTGTGTTTGTTGTTACAAATGTACGAAGAGTAGATTTAATCTTTAAAATTTTTTTTTTTTTTAATGGTTGCTTTTGTCACAGCTGCAGGAAAGATGTTGAATGTAAGAGATTCGACTATTCTCTAATGAAATACATCAGTGCTGGTTTTTATATCACATTTATTATAAAAAATCAACACTTATGGGTTGAACATGGCTAAAAACGGCACCTAATGTTTCCAAAAGTTAATACCCTCAAATCAAAGGTGGGCGGTCTTGTGAGTGAGAATCTGGAAAGCTGTGCTCATTTTCAAATCTATGCTGAAACTAAACCCCTAAACCACAACACCGTCCACCACAACACCGTCCACCACTCAGAGACATCCCCAATCCTTTCATGCCCCTCGGCTTTCACACACACACACACACACACACACATTCACACACACACACACACACACACACACACACACACACACACACACACACATTGCAATATATCACTTTACGCAAGGATCGCATCGCTACCTAATGGATTACTTATTGTAACATATTATTCAGAAAATGAACACCAACACACAGTCAACAGACAGCATGACTAAGACATATGGATAGAGAGATACAAATAACTGTGTATTGGAAAATGCATGCTGACCTGGATGTGGGCAACATTTCCAGCAATTGTACAAAAATGAAGCCAAAATATCCCAGATATAGATGCTACCATGTTGTGATGGTGATGGAGTAGAGTGGTCCCACTAATACAATTGCACAACCAATCCTGAGTCAGTCTCAGCTGTCAATCATGGAATCTCACTCCATTTTTAAGCATCAAATAATGAATTAGAATACGAAAACATGAAATCTGAACTACCTAAGATCAGTGGTGTAGTGGTGCCTAGAGAAGTGGGTATACTCTTACTTTCTTTTTTTAAAGTAGTACGTTCAGCCAAGGATAAACGTTGTGTGTTATAAACAGTGACATGTCAAACTAAATTAACATAATTTAACTTAATTTTGAGTTCACCCAATACTGGCCCACAGGTGATTCAACTACATGATGATACCTTTTGAGTCAACTATATATGGGCCAGTTGTGTCTTTTCTAAACTGTTGATTTTGCAACAGACAGAGTGTGCCACCATTATAAATTAACATTATTTGTCATGGTGCAGGGAAATATTAAAATATTACAGTGTGCAAATAGGCCTATCACTAGATAAATAACTTCACTGCATGGTATTAACATAATTTACAAGGTTCTACCATCAAAACGTCCTCAGCGTGGTTGATGTCTTCACTTTAAATTGTTATACAAGAGGTAGAATCTCTGTCACCATCAGCATCCTCTCTGACGGGGCTGGGGGATGGAGCACATACCAGTGTGGGGGCTGAATTATGCCACGTTCCGTGATCGGAATTATCGACCCCCGAGTCAGAAGTTGCAACTGAAATGCAGCATAATGCGTTATTATGAACTGGTTTTATTAACAATGGCTAGCTGGCTAACCCTGTTCCGTACACCTCTTCAAGCAAACATTTTACGTTAAATACATGCTTACGACTTACGACTAAATTTGCAACTGGAATGTCATCAACTTAGATTATTAGGTTGTGACATCATTCCGAGGGGCGAGGCATAATGGAACGGGTCATACCATCATTACCTGAGCTGCTGGCGAGCAGCACAGAGATAGCAGAGCAGGGTCATTTTGTTTGGGTAGTTCGCTTCATGTTTGAATTTCCTTCGAGGTTTGGTTAATCAGGAGGTCAGGTTAAGGGAAGGTGATATTTTGTACTAGGAAGACAAATACAGACATGACCCGCCCTTCTCTGCCTCTGATTGCCTTACTCGACTTACATGAAAATTCATATACTAACTAACCAATCAGAGGCAGAGTAAGGTGGGCAATGCTTTAGATGTCTGCTGGAAAAACCTGGCTTGCAGGACATGAATGAATAATGTGCAACACAGGCGATTTAGAAGTGGGTCTAAGCTATGTTGATTGAAAAATAAATGAGTATACACCGTATACCTGCCTATACACTGCACTATGCCACTGCCAAAGATGAGAGAAGACATCTTTGAGAAAAAAAACATTTTAAAGTGTATTTGGACTTTTTAGTTTGGCTCATATCCCATTGGCTCACATGGCTTTGAGATTGTTTTTCTAAATGCAGAATAAGATTATGGCTTACTGTGACACAGTCAGTCACCAGAGAGCTATGAAACACAGACACAGTTTGCCTTTATGTTGTTGTATAACTGCAGTCAAACACTCACTGCCTTCAGTAAATCGTTGTCAAGGTTATAGTTGCTGAGGAAAAAGGGAATGCGATCAGGCCCCTCACTTCTCTTTGCCATGGAGTGAACAGTCAGCCAGTGTGGTGTGTGTGTGTGTGTGATGTGGCTGCAGTATAAGGACAGACTGTGAGCACTGAAGTTGGTTTTCTACGAGGGTTATATGGGTGTACTCGACTTTCCAGAACATGATACTCAACAAATGTGTTGGTTTCCTCCTTTAAAATACACATTGGGTTCCACACATCTTACAATGCTTTCATTGTACCATTGGAGGGATTGTGGTCAGCAAAAAGCTGAAATCAATCCAGATAAGTGTGTTGCTTCTATCTCACTAAGTATCACTTAGAAACTTAAACTGAACTTTCAAGATGAGACAGTTCTCAGCTCCTGTCGTTCAACCAAAAATCTAAATTATAATCTCTTACAAATACACACACTGCTTATATTCTGATTCTGTATCCCACTGATGTCTTATGCGTATCAGAAATCGTAATGGTGGGTCCTGTATGGTGGATTCTGTATCGTGCTGGCTGACCGTGATAATAATGGCGGATCCTTTATCGTGTTGGCATCTGATAATGGTGGTGGACCACGACCGAGGTGGCAGCTGATGGTGGATCCTGATGGCGGCAGTGGACAATGTCTGTGGACTATAGTGGCATCCGATCCTGATGGTGGATCATGATCGTGGTGGCTGCTGACCATGGACTATGATTACAACAAGACTGCTTGATATATAATATTTCTCCTCAGATACTCGACCATTACTGACAATAATCCATCAATTCATTGACCTTCAGTTATGCTTCAAAATGTTTACCCTTATCAATGCTGCTAAAACCTTTATCTTTCTGATGTTCTCCTTTACACTTGAGATCTATTGCACTTCTGTCCGTCCTGAGAGAGGGATCCCTCACATGTGGCTCTCTCTGAGGTTTCTACCTTCTTTTTACCCTGTTAAAAGGGTTTTTTAGTAGTTTTTCCTTCCTCTTGTTGAGGGTTAAGGGCAGAGGATGTCACACCTTGTTAAAGCCCTATGAGACAAACTGTGATTGTGATTGATTATGTTATGCTGATCCTCTCTCTACAACATCAACCTGCTTAAAAATGGCTATATAAATAAAAGTGATTATTATTATTGATAATAATAATAATAATAATAAGAAACATGTCTTCTTCCCTTCTCTTCTCCCCTCATTGTTACAGTCACATTCAAGAAACACATGAACAATGACTTGATTTATACGAATACCAATAATCTGAATGTTGATTTTATTCTGACTACAATGTTATTCCGATTATGAATTTTAACTGACCTGCTAATAGAATATTCCATTCATATTCCCATTGACATATTACAGAGCATATTCTGGGTGTGACTCTTAACTCATGGGACTAATTGTGATTAGTGAATATGGGCTATACAAATAAAATTTGATTGATTGATTGATCGATGTTTGAACAGTATGTCCACGTCATATGTCCGACGTTGTTGCCAGAACCCCAACCTGAAATAGTTTAATGTTACTGTAAAATGTTTGGAAATGGAAACATATATAATGTGATTCGGCTATACCTCACATCATGTTTTAACTTGGATTTATATCTATATATGTTTGTGTGTGTGTATTAATATTGTTAAATCATCACATTGCACATGCACAGATCAATAACAGTACAGACATGTACAGTGTATGTAATGTGTATTTTTGTGTCCCTTTCCCTATTTTCACTCAGGTGTAGAGTGGGGACTCCATTTCCCAGCAGCCAATGGCGAGTATCAGTCTCCAATTAACTTAAACTCCAGGGAGGCCCAGTATGACCCGTCCCTCCTAGACGTCGGCTTATCACCAAACTATGTTGTGTGTCGAGACTGTGAGGTCATCAACGAGGGACACACTGTCCGCATCCTTCTCAAGTCCAAGTCAGGTGACTCCCAGCAGACATGACATCATGTCAACACACACACTACTCGCTGATTTGGGAAGTGCTAAAAAAGCAGGATGTGAGTTTAGTTTTTGATGTTAGTCACTAAGGTTTATAGTAGTTAGTGACATGTTCATTCTTGATAAAACATGTAAAATCAAAAATAAATCTAACTCACTCACTTTTGCTCTTGACATCTTTGATTTGTCCTCTGTTTCCTGTGCTGAGCTTGCTAACAATGCCCCGGGGTTTCCCGCTCTGTTGCCAGTGGTTACCGGGGGTCCGCTGCCCAGTGATCACGAGTACGAGCTTCATGAGGTCCGATTTCACTGGGGCAAAGAGAACCAGAGAGGATCAGAGCACACTGTCAACTTCAAGGCTTTCCCCATGGAGGTACACAGGCACGCACGCACACACACACACACACACACACACACACACACACACACACACACACACACACACACACACACACACACACACACACACACACACACACACACACACACACAAACTAACACCATTAAGGCCATGACCATGGAGTGTGGGGGGGTGGGTGTTACCAGACCAACAGTGTTGATATTTAGACTTCTGGCACTGGTCTGTTGTCCTTCAGCAAGAGAAACAACATAGCTTTTTGAGTACAAATGTGTATTAGGATCAGGCATAATGGGAAACAAATGGAAGACAAAGAGTTCTTGAGGCATTTAAGTGTTAGAGTTAAGGTTAGGGTTGGATAATAAACTTAAGAATAATGCCAAACTCTTTAAATCCCCCCAATTAGATCCAGTTATAAGAGGGAATGACAGCTATGTGAGTTGCCATATTTTGGCTATTTCGAGCTATTTCAGTTTGCATGAATGTGGCCACATGTTGCAAGCTTGTGTGGTGGCTCATCTGGATGGCGAAATTTTGTATAGTAATTATAATAATAATAATAATAATAATAATAATATCAATTGAATTGAAACTAGTGATTGAGACCATAAAATGTTGATAATGATGTTATAATTAAAGTGAGAAGTACAATCATTTTCTCAAAGACTTCTATAGAAACTGACTTCTTCAGTGGACTCAGCCTCTGCCGGTCATTCAAGAGAACACACGCTTCGTTGACTAAGACCATTTACAGTCTATGAGAATGAGTCAGATTGATCTCAGACATGCAGGTAGATCTATCTTCTCATCCGTCTCTCTCTCTCTCTCTCTCTCTCTCTCTCTCTCTCTCTCTCTCTCTCTCTCTCTCTCTCTCTCTCTCTCTCTCTCAAAGGGGACCTGAATGAGTGTGTTTCCTGTTGTTGAACTATTTCTTGTCGGTCTTCTGAACTCTGTCAGATTGCATCGTCTGGCCCTAACATCTGACATTTAGTTGATATTAAATGCTAAAAGTGAAACCTTGGAAATGCCAAAACTGCCTCAGCAGCACACTGACTTTGATGATAATCAGTGCTTCACTCTTCATTGGTTCATTCGTGGGTCATAGCTTTGAACTCTTAATTGTATTTTGACATAATTTCAGCTTAGATACATTATTTTTTAAGGTAGGCTATAACTTAGCTTAACTTATCATCTTCCTAGTTCTTAATACTGAATCAAGACTATAAATTACCCAATAGTTGTTATAATCCTAGATAGAAGTTTGAATACTAAACTTTCGTTAACCCTCACTCAATACTCTTGAGTGAGGGTGTGGCTACCGTCTCCTTTTTGTGTACTATTTGAAGGTGGCTTATATTAGCGTCTTCAAATTTCCAACACTATTCTTTTAAGTTACCAGTTGTGGGCATCGACTGAGGAACCAGCACCTCCTGATAGAGGTACTGTGCTATTTAAAACAGCAAGGTGGACAGTAACGGAGCAATCATGGGCTTCCCCATGGAGGTACACACGCATCAATCACTTTGCTCATTCACTTTGCTCATTCACTTTGAATGTGGTGAGGTCATGTGCTGCTTAACTGCATGTTGGTTGTCTTGTTTCACTGCCAGCGGTAGAAAAGAGAAAAGCTCAGTAAAGTCGAGGTCAGGGTGGTTGACCAAAAGCGTTTAGAAGAATTGTTCTTGCAACAAGGTTAGGTTATGACAAGTTTCTCTCTCAACAATCAGCGTTGGAGTTCTTTTGGGCACAACTACGATCTTCATCTAAACTCAAACAAATACTTTTACATTTCTTAATGTAACCACACCTTGAGGTGGCAGATCATAATTATTTTTATATCAGCTTTTTTGTGACTCGGTTGAAGGGCAATAACGAACAGAGTATTTTGTTTTTTAGTTAGGAGAACATATTAGGCACATATAGGTTAAAGTATAAGCCTGGTGATTCTTATTGTTAACTATTAAAACTAACTATTGTTACTATTGTTAACAGATGCCAAATAAAAACCTCTGTGGTTGATTGTACCATCTTCTACCGTCAGAACAGATCAATGAGCTACTGAGTGATACGTTCCCTCTGTAACACATACAGTGAACTGTTGTTTAATTTGAATCAGTCATACATACTTTGATCTGTTACCAGAGACCAATCAATCAATCCACAGCTGAAAATAGTCCTGACCAGATGTATTATTTACTCCTGTTTGAGGGACTTTTGCTAAAAACTACAATACGATTATTTACCAATGAAATATGAACCTTTAAATAGTACAAATAAACTCTGGATCTGTTTGGAGTTGAGTTCCACAGCAAATTGCTCTCTTCTCCCTCTGTTCACATTAACTTGACATAAGAGCCCATAGAGAAAACCTTCAGTCACCACCAGCTGCTGGTTTCTTAATCTCTCACTTACTACTGCTCCCTACACCTGTTTACAACAATGACCTTTCAAATACAAGTTGTGTTCTGTTGTGTTTTCATGTAGCTCCATCTCATTCACTGGAACAGCACTCTGTTTAACACTGTGGAGGACGCTCTGGGGAAGAAGAATGGAGTCCTCATCATAGCTTTGTTTGTGCAGGTAAACTTTAACTAAGTCAAGACAGAATAGCAGCAAAGGCTTCATGGTTTGTAGGCTGGCATCATACAAGGTTATATATTCATGTCCTCAAAAACAAAATCAAACATGACAAGACACAAATAGTCCCTTACCACCAAGATAATAGCCCTTAAAGGTTCTTGTTGAGCTTTAGACCTCTAGTTGTGCTATGGAGCTATTTTTAGAGGGTCCTTGATACGTTTGTCTTGTGGACACACATTAGGAAAAAGACTACCAGCTGGTAAACAAGAATGTAACCAATGCTTGATTCAAAATCTGGTTTGAAATGAGGATGGACTACAGACTGTTCATTAAGATGGATGACATGCCTCCACTTATTCTCCCACCATCCAGAAATGAAGCCAAAATATCCTGGCCACAAACGCTGCCATTTTGCTTGACCAATTGTGGGTCAGCCTTAGCTTTCAATCATGACATTTCACCTCATTTTTATAGCATCAAATAACTAATGAAAACCAAACTTACAGGAAAAAAAGAACTACCTCAAATGATAGAAACCATCAAGACACTTTGGCTTCAGTTTTGAGAGCTGTCGTGTTGTCCATCATCACATATCTAAAGGACAGACACTCTACACAATGTTAAACTTTAAGGTTACGCAGAGCGCTTTGATAACACTGACAGTAAAAATAACCTGTTTAGAAGAGAAATCAAAGGGACAGTTTTAATATTTCTGCTGGAACTTCACATAGTAAAATATATGCGTAACACACAGTTGGGGCCTGAGCACCCACTGTTAAGCAAAGAATTTTAATTTCCCTTCTTTTTCTCCAAAATGAATCATATTTTTGAGGGACTGAACATCAGTTGTGGTAAAAAGGAATATCTAAAATGTAAAAACACCTATATGCACAAGTATTGGGAATCATAATGCATCTCAATAGTGACTTAAAAATTATCATTAAGTTGAATTAACTCCTCAAAATAACCTTGATGAAGAATTAATTGCAGGTTTTTTCTAGGTGGTCTGAATAAACCGTTAACTGAGTAGGCTAAGCAGTGTGTGCTTCTCCCTTCACGGCCCACATTATTAACATTGACTTTCTCAGCACATCAGTGGCCTTTAAGTGCTTTTCCTTCCTGGGATTGTAAGAAGTGTTATTCTAAATGAGTGAACAGCTTCATTACAGATTAGCTTGAAAATAGCTGTAAAACTCCCTGATACCTCTCCTTCCTTGACCTCCCCAGAGAATTGATCCTCACTTTCTCCATGCTGAGAAAACGCTTCAGAATTGTGGGAATCTTTTTACTTATGCCAGTTGAATGAAACCAGTCAAATGAAAAAAGAGAATAATCTTGCTGTGAGAGAGATCCCAGTCATGTCAGTTAAGGAAAACACACCCAACTGAAAAAGTCTCATTTTAGTTTTACCCCACAGGCCGCTGACCTCCTGATAATCTCAGTCTTAACCTGTCAAGCTCACGCATCCTGTTCGTGACAGCCTCTTTAGTTTTGACCTCCTGTTAACTTCCTGTGAAGATACAGCAGATATAAAGTAAGATCTGCTGACTTCCTTCAGACAGTCACTGATGACATTGTTTGTATCAGACTCATGGATCAGTCCTCGACTGACTGCTGACACTCTTTTTGTCAGATTGGTAAAGAGCACCTGGGTCTGAAGGCCATCACTGAAGTCCTGCAGGACCTACAGTACAAGGTGAGACTGAAAAGCCTAGATGGATTTGATGATGTCAAACTGGAAACAAGATGACAATAATTAGTGTTGTGTTGTGTTTCCATCAGGGGAAGAGCAAAATAATCCCATGCTTTAACCCCAATACTCTGTTACCTGGTGAGTAGGAAACAACTTGATTTCAAATACATGATAAATACGAGCAGCTCCTGAAACTTTCCACTTCATTTCCTACAGGATAGAACAAAGTAATGATAATGAAATGATCTACTTGTGTAATAGTGTTCTGTTTGGATTTCTTACTGTCATATGATCGCTGACTGCAGCACCTAGTTTACTCAAAATTAAATTTCCTGCAATATCAGTAATGAACACATGACAGTATTCTCACTGTATTCTGTGAATATCTTCATCCAGCTGTTTGCAATTGTAAATTGTTCTGCAATTACAGCACAGTCAGAAATAAAAGCTGCCTTCACTGACACAAACATTTTTATACTTTTTAAATATAATGTTTAATCATCCCACAGACCCATTGTTGCGGGACTACTGGGTGTATGAAGGATCTCTGACCACCCCACCCTGTAGTGAAAGTGTGACCTGGATCCTCTACCGCTACCCTCTCACCATCTCACAGCTGCAGGTAAAACATGCACAAAAAAACCCATCAAAAGCATTTTAATTGCTTTCTTCCGAAGGAATTGAAATGGTTATTACTATTCTGTTTCTACCTTATCAATATATTACATTAATCAACCTACTTATTCCACAAACATCTGTCTGTCTGTATGTGGAACTCATATCTCCCAAACCATTCATCATATCAACTTCACTCTCGGCATGTTTATTTTTAGTGGTCAGGGGAAGCTCGGTGCAAGGTTCTGTGTGATTTGGCCACACTATACGTTCAATATGAATTGAATAAAATGCGACCTCTTTCAACTCACTGTTTGGCCTGCTCTATAGAAGTCTTCTTCTACGTTCTCAGATGGTCTACAGCAGCAGTTGGCAGCTGTGTCAAACCGCGGGTCAAAATCGCGGCCAGATCAATTTAATAATTTGATTAATTTTCACAATATTTGACGGAGAAAAAACAGGTGCTGATCTCCATCATGACAGCAACATTTATAGAATCACCTTCTCTTCAGCAGTTTCTCTTCAAAGTAAAAGCACAAGGTTCCTTTTGTTGATGTGTTGCTTTATAGTGAACTTTTATTTTGAAAAGTTATGAACTTGGGTCTCAAGATTTTGTTGATGTCTTATCAAACCTCTGAAAGAGCCGACATGCAATGTATGAAAAAATAACAGCAGTTTGGTAAATCTTTCAAAGTTATATATAAATCACACTCGTGAACAGTAATAAAGGAAATTTAGTTTAATTTAATGAAAAAACATTAACTATAAAATCTTCAATGCAAATAAATCAGGTAGGATAAACACAAACTTCACTCTGCACCATAGACTGTTTATGAAAAAGCTCTGCACGCAACGTCCAGCACACAAACAATAAAAAAGTGATCATCATAGCTGTATAATAGTAATATACTAGTATATATAATAGTGACAGTATATTGTTGGCCTGTTTGTAGAGGACTCACAAATAAAAAGGAATAATTCTGAAGTTGCTTCGGCGCATTACCACAGGCCAAGAGAACAGGCAGGTATAGAATGGGATGGGAACAACAAAGGGAGCAATGGATGGTGATATGTAATGGTTGTATTTAAAGTGACAGGGGTCGCTCATAGTGACAGACAAACAGAATTATCCCAGAACTCCTCACTTCACCTCAGCCTGCGTGTTTTAGCATCTTTCAACTCACTGTTTTGCCTGTCAAGCCTACAAACACTGCAGGCAACAGTTTACAGTGAAAATGATAAACTGACACAACCGGTCCAGCAACAACTGTGTCACAGTGTTGGTGACATAGTGGAGCAGTCAGCTGCTGAAGAGCTGGGTTCTTCTCTTTGATAATTGTGGAGGGCAAAACAAGGATCAAAGGAGAGTGGTGTTGGACTTCATCTGTATAGTTAACTCGTTCACTCTATCTGTTTTGTGCAGCTTGTTCAGCTGTTCCTAAGTCGCCACAAACAAAACAAGAATGCTTCTAACATGCGTCAGAAGGAAAAAACATAATGAAAGGGAAGACACCGAACAATGATGTCAAGAGAGTTTGTTGTGATAACAGGTGTTGATGTGCTGTAAACAAAAACATGTGATCTCCGCAGCAAAATTAATACGTTACATCCTTCCTCTGTCTGCTGCTCCACCCCTTACCCAAATTCTACAGATTATTTGTTGCTGTTGTGAACGCGTCTGAGCAGAGAACCCCCCCCCCCGATGCTTTGTGCTTTTGTTAAACATGATCTTAGGAGAAAGTTTGGACCCAATTCTGCGGATATCCTCTGCAGGACATGTCTGATAACGGCCTTTAAATGACAGTGAGGGCTCATTAGCCTGTGCCAATATATATACACACATTTATGGTCCTCATGATGTTTGGTGCCTCTGGCCCTATCGTCTGTGCTGGTACTGGCGATAGGGTCCTCATGATATGCTGGGCCCCTGTCTCACTCCCTGGATCTGACCACTAATCTCCGAGAACAGAAATACGTTTTTTTCCATACTCATAACAACACAATCACTAATGTCTTTACTTTTTACAAGTCTAAATACAAGAGAGCGTTTACATCATAATTGTAAATTATATTTTAAATGTTAAATTCTATTGAATGGTAAAATCAAAGCAACGTGTCTGACTCATCATTTGTTTTTACTATTGCAACTAACTATCGCAGAGCTGTGACTTACAGGAAGTCAGTAAAAACTGAGATCTTATCGCCCTGAGAGAGAGATAGAAAGAGGAAAGTGGTGAACAGTGGACCAAACCACTGTGAGGCAAGGAGAGGGGGTGCAATCTGTCGAAGAATGTTTTATTTTGCTTCTATAATTACATGCATTCAGTGCATATTGTATTTCTATTTAAATGTAGGTCGGCAATATCATAGCTTATATTTGCAATGATGTTGAGTGGGACGGCTCTCTCGACGGGGGGTCCGGACCACCCTGTCCCCAGCGGGGAATCCGCCTCTGGCTGGATCCACTTGAAGGCTACAGTGGACACCAACATCATGAGACAGTGTGTACACCAGACAGAGGCAGTGAGACTCTTCCTACGACTCAATTCTATGAGGAGGAAGAAAAACCTCCTCCGAGGAAGGAACTCTGGATTTAAAAGAGGGGGTTAATTATTGTTTCAGGCATAAACACAGGATTTGGCCTCAGACTGGCAGAACTGTGTGGAGGCTTGCCCGTCATGCTCATGGAGAACCATGCACTGTGCGTTTACATGGGAAACAAACAGATCCACCTCTGCTCTCCCGAACCTGTCCCACACAAAGTGATTGAGGGCAGCTCCGATGCCTCGGCCCAGCAGTTTTCTCACTCTGTGATGACGTTACTGTCTCCAGCACCCCGCGGATTGGAGTATATAACTTTATAATTTGTTCATGAAAAGCTGCCACTCCCTCTTACACTACCAGATAAGCTGGGCCGAGCATCAGACAATGGGGGCAGTGAGTTGGGGACCACTAACCTGTGGCTCTGTGGTTAGTGGTACTGCAGTACAGGAAGTGTTTACACCCACTGCCAGTCAATGAGCGTGCCACATCTGCCATTGACAGATTTAAACTACAACTCAGCCTTTTCCTGACTCATTTCTCTCTCTTCGAGCAGGCTGCTGTGGAGGATGGCGACGGTAATCCTCTGACATTTATGTCAGTCTTTCATCCGTGCCATCATGCAACCTGCTGGCCCTTCTAAATGCTAACAAAAACAAAGACCTCTGACTGTCCTCCTGCCTCAGGCCATGTCCATACACTGTTAACCTAGACAAGTTGATTTTAGTTTAAAAAACAGAGGAAACTGATTGCCACTAGCTTCCCCAAACGGCCGCACCATCCACCAAATAATCAATATAAACAGTAAATTCTGCCCCTCTCCTACACACCGGGCACTTATTATATCCATGTTGTTACTAACTTTAGGCCAAACAAAAAAACTATAAATACAGCTCGCAGGTCTAAACACCTAATCTCTGTCCCCATATCCCCCTCTACTGGCCAGAGCATACCCGTGCGACTGGCCCTCCTCAATGTGAGGTTCCTTTCTAATAAGTCATTTAAACTAAATGATCTCATTTCTTCATCCAATTTAGACTTTTATTCCAAACTGAGACCTGTTTGTCTCCTGGCAATCACACCCAGCTGCTAGAGCCCTGCCCACCAAACTTTGAATGTTTAAGAACTCCCAGCGATAATGGCCGGGGAGGTGGCCAAAATTAAACCAAATGTTAATTTTGCCTCCGAATTCTCTGAACTTTTATCTTTAATTCTTTAAAACTATGATAGAACTATCATTGTTGGTGATTTTAATATCCACATTGATGACCCAACCAAAGGTTTTGCAATGGAAGTTTTAAATGTTACGGAATCTTTTAATCTAGTTAAACATGTGACCTGGATCTAGTCTTCACCCTCATGCTTAGCATCAATTCCTTGACCTTAGAGAACGTATTTGTCTCTGACCATCTCTGCGTTAAGTTTGACTCCCTGTTCCACGTTGCCCCGAAAAACATCAAAAGCACAAAAAGCTCACACATTTTAAATGAACATAGTGCCTCAAAATTCTCATCTAACTTTTCTTGACCATAACCCTTACGAGTCATCCGATCCGAATACTTTACTCAATGGCTTCAATAATACCTGTCAAACCACATATCAGATATACCAGACATACCAGATATCATAGCCCCTATTAAAACGAGAATGAAATCACCTGTTAACACCTCTCCATGGGTTGATGACAGGCCTCAAAAGGCTGTGCAGAAAGACCGAACGGAACTGGAAAAGACTTAACTGCATGTTCACTATTTGTATATGAAGGACCTCCTGAATTCCTATAATAACAAAATTAAACAATGCCATGCAAAATATTTCTCTAAACTAATCACCAGTAATCCCCATAATCCCAGATTCCTTTTTAAAACCATCAATACACTTATAAACCACGCTTCTTCTGCCCTTCTAGCCACTTCACATACTGACTGTGAAAAGTTTTTATCCTTTTTTAGGCAAAAAATCCATGACATTAGAATTAACATTGCACCAATATCCTGCCCGTCCCATTCTACTTAGCAACTTTCATGGAGTGAAATTTCATCGACCACGTGTTGCACATGCGCTCGTCCTCAAGCCCTCTGGACATCCTACCCACATCACTCCTAAAAGAAGTAATCACTACTATTGGCCCCAGCCTACTTAGAATTATTAATTGCTCCCTTTCTTCTGGCCAAGTCCCCGATTATTTTAAGAAAGCTACCATTCAGCCTTTATTGAAAAAGACAAATCTTGACGAATCACTCCCTCAAAATTATAGGCCCATTTCGAAACCCCCATTCATATCCAAAATTCTTGAAAAGGTGGTTCTGACCCAACTGCTAGATGTGTGTGAGAATAATAACACTTTCGACAAATTCCAGTCCGGATTCCGTAAACGACACAGTACGGAGACCGCTCTCCTTAAAATTACTAATGGTTTACTAATGTCTGCCGATGCTGATGATTGCACGGTATTATGCGTCGGCATATCTGGCACTGCCCTTAGTTGGTGTATCTCTCAGATAGACAAACATCTGTTTCCATCGGAAATAACACCTCATACTTGGCTCCACTGATGTGTGGAGTGCCACAAGGTTCCATTCTTTGTCCCATCCTATTTTCACTCTCATGCTCCCATTAGGAAATGTCATCAGCCATTTTAATGGGATATCATACCATTCCTATGCCGATGACACCCAAATATACTTGCCCTTCAAGCCAGACAACCTCAGGCGCATGAGTGTCCTAACAGAGTGCCTATCCGCCATTAAGGAATGTATGTCACTTAACTTCCTTCAGTTAAATTCCAATACAACTGAAATAATAATCTTTGGCCCCGACCAGCTAGCAGACAGACCCCTACCATTTCTCTGTCCCCTGGAAGCCAATATTAAAACTACAGCTAAAAATCGAGGTGTCACATTCGATTCTCATCTGAACTTCAAAACATGTTAACCAAATAATTAAATCCTGTTACTTCCATTTACGAAACATTTCTGAATATCAAATCGGTTCTATCTCTCCCTGACCTAGAAAAGTTAATAGATGCTTTTGTTTTCTCCTGTCTGGATTATTGCAACGCCCTGTATACATGCCATCATATTAACTTGTTTGCATCTTTTTCATGCCAATTCTTGCTTCCCTTCACTGGTTACCAGTTAAACTCAGGATTGATTTGAATATTCTTTTTATAACTTTTAAAGCTCAACATGGGCTGGCCCCCACATACATTTCGCAGCTCTTGACTCCCTATATTCCTGATTGTTAGCTGTCCCTAGATCAAGGCTGGCTACTCAAGGTGACTTGGATTTCTCTATCAGGGCCATGAGGCTCTGGAACTCCCTGCCTGATGAGATTAGGCTCACCACCTCATTACAGATCTTTAAATCACTGCTCAAAACATATTTTTACGGAAAAGCATTTCTAACATGCGACTTGTAATTATTTTCATGCAACATGCAGTCTTACAGTCACTCAAGTGTGATGTTCCTGATCTCTCTCTCCCTCTCTCCCACCCCCCACCCCCATCTCTCTCTCTTTTCTACTCCCTCTTTGCCTCCCACCTCCCATTTTTCTTTGCTCACCCCAACCGGTCAAGGCAGATGACCGCCCACAGTGAGTTTGGTTCTGCCAGAGGTTTCTCCCAGTTAATTGGGGAGTTTTTTCTCTCCACAGATGCCAAAGTGCTGCTCATTGTGGGAACTGTTGGGTTTCTCTATAAACTTAAGGTCTCGACCTTATGTTATGATTTGGCTCTTAAATTGGACTGAACAGAATATATTTTATTAGAATCGATTCTTCATTAGGACTTTAATGTGAAGCACTTTGTAACCTCGTTTAGATAAGTGCTATACAAATAAAGTTATTATTATTATTATTATTATTATTATTAAAAATGAAAGTAACTGATATTAATTTCTTTTACATTTTAAGTTCAATGCTGCAGTCCCATGTTTGACGTGTTGATTAGAATAGAACTACAACACAATAACTACAACACATTGACAATATTATGTACTGTATGGATGACATAATGCTTTGAGTGTGTGCCTTGAGCCTGTTTTCAGCCACGGTGTGACTGCTGAATAGACACAGGAGAAGTGCTATAAAACAGCAGGCACTGCTTACATAGAGTACATATCTCAAACATCCGCCTATTATTTAAAGCTGAATGACCTAGAGTGTGTGTGCACACTGAAAGTGTCTGCGTGCAAATATTCAAGTGTGTGCTTTATTCAACAGCTGCTATGGCCTACAAGGTTGGACAGTGGGCTTTAAATCCTCCATCGCTAAGCTAATAGCACAAGAACTCTTATTGTGTTTGCTTTGGCAGATGTAGAGTACTCTACATCTGCCAAAGCAAACATGTGTTTAAATGGGGTAATATCTGCAGTGGCCAAATGTAAAGAAATTACCAGATCTGTCAAAACCCCATTTATACACCCATTTGCTTACTGTTGGAATATACTGAAATACCAACTCAAATAACCACTAAATCTAAGCTAAGAATGCTTTTAAAATCCTCATAATCATTGAGTTTACACATCTATTAGGATTATATTTGTTTCCCTCACTCTATCAATAAATGTTTTCAGACGACCTGCTGGTAAAATGCAGAGAATTGGTAATGGAGGTGACCCGCAGCCTGCCTTTCACACATGCACAACACAGTGGGAGGTTTTCACAACAAACGCGTTCGCTTCAGCAGCAAATCCTCTGCATTATTCAGGCGAGAGGTGGACACCGCTGTCGGCTCTTATGACCACAAACCCTCTAGACATCTGTGTCACTGTCTTTTTTTTTTTTTGTTTCCTTTTTTTTCATTTTCGCGGCCGTTGCGTGTTAGCTGTTTCTTTGGTCTGTGGTACTACTCTTTTAGAATTTATATATAAACAAACTGTCACTTTTTATTGTTTGCATGCTGGATGTTGTGTGCAGAACTTTTAACAAACAGTCTAGGTTGCAGAGTGAAGTTATTAAACTTTGTGACCTGGTTTATCTGCGATTAAGATTTTACAGTCAATGCTTTTCCATGAAATTAAACTGAATCTACATGTTTATATATAAATATAGTTCACAGAACGGAGAGCAGGAGGACCTCAATGCAGGAGTCACAGGTTCAGGTGAAAAAACAAAGAGTGGCCTATAATGCAGGCTGATTTCAATACAGAGGAAAATCAGTGCAGAAGAAAAGCAGGGTCCATAAATCAAAATCGAAATAATCTTAACATGGAGAAACACTAGGAAAACCAAAAGAGCTGGAACACACAACCGATAAAGAACAAAACGAACTGACAAAAAACAAGCGTAGCACAGAGACTTATAAACACAAGGAAGGCAGGGAAACAGTTGAAAAACATGAGGAGCCGGTGCAGACGATCACAAGGGCGGGAAACGGGACAAAGGCAGGAAATAAAGCTGGAGACACAGGAACAAAATTTCAAAATATAACAGGAAACAGAACTCAGAATATACAACCAAACACAAATCTAAACACAAGGAAAACCAAGATAATTGTCCATAAACTAAGGAGTCCATAGACAGGACCAAGACAGTCTTGTTCAATATAGTTCATAGGAGCCAGGGCAGAATCATGACACTCAGTCCGATATGGTGAACTAAAAATAATTAGATCAAAATGATCCCCCACGGACTGCTACAGAGCGCTTGTCGTCTGTTTATTGAATTTTTATTAATATTGAATGTATCCCATGTCCAACCTCGCACCACGCTTGGCACAGCACTTCCCCGGGCCACTGACAATACACACGCCAAGGGTGAAGCCGATTGGATGAGCGAGATATGGGTTCCACATACAGACAGATGTTTGTGGAGCTAGCAGGTAGACGTGACCATTTCAGACAAACTTGTGATGTGTGGAGCCTTTAGATATGAAGCCGTTACCCAGTTCAGCTCATGAAATCACATCTTTCCTCTTCGGTCTCTGCAGATTGAGGAGTTTCGGAGGCTGCGCTCTCATGTCAAAGGGGCTGAGCTGCTAGAAGGGAATGACGGGATGTTGGGGGACAACTTCCGTCCCACCCAGCCGCTCAGTGACCGGATGGTTCGGGCTGCTTTCCAGTGACTCTCACGTATCACTTCAGCTCAGAAAACAATGGGTCCTTACCTTACGAGTATAGAAGGTAACAACAGTTTTACAATGAGTTCAGCTGTCTCCTGTTTTAGCATACAGGACATTAGCTGGGATAGCTGCTTATGAAGAAGTGTACATTCAAACCTATGACTGGTCCAGTGTTCTGCATCAATAAACATCAAATTGCAATTTACAGTAAAAATCATTGTGTGAACCAAATATGTGTGTATATGTATAATGGAGGAGCTCTGTATACAGAAACAGAGTATAATGTATGTATGAATGGGTCATTGAATCATATTGTAAAGCTCTATATAAATGCAGTCCATTTACCTTTCACCATATGATTGTGGATGTTTTAAGCAGAAGTTTTGAATTTTTTGTTAGCAAACAGTTGAAGAAAGGGAGACAGGTTAAGTTAGCATTCACTCTCAGCCATTTTGTCTCCACGTGATGAATAAAGGTCCAATATTCACTCTCTTTTTAGCACTACTTTGGTCTTCACTAACTCCTGTGGTAAATATTTAGCTGCTAAATACTGCAAACTTTGACGTTGAGTGCCAAGCAGGTTGATATGTTTTTGTGGGTTTGTTAATAGTGCAGCAAAAAACTCTTGAATGAATGTGTGTTAAGGTAAAAAATAATTTAAAAAAAATAGCCAGAATTTTCTCTACACATTCCAAAAACAGTGTTCTCTGTATTTTGAGTTAGTTCAGTGCCTTTCATCACAAGGGACATTTTGGAAGCAGGCTTTCCCTGAGGTATTTGTGTTCTCTGAAGCCTTAATATAATGGATCAAGCCCTGGAAGAACTAACCCAGTTCAGTTATCCATCTGGGACCAGCCTATATATGTATGAAGGGATACCAGATTTAGCTCAACAGCACTGCAGTAAGAAGACAGGAGGGAACTTTTGGAGCTCAGAGGGGACAATGAGGTTGAAGAGAAGACAAATGAGACAATCAAAGTCCTAACTTTAAACTAATAAGGGCAAACGACCCAGAAGACATTAGAAGTTTGTGGGAAATTAAATGTTACAAAACCAGAGGACCAAAGAACTGCAGAGGAATTTTGGTGTAAGTGTGTCTCCATGCAGTCATTGGCTGCGCCACAGTAAAGATTTTCCTTTTTTGACTAGTAGCCTAGCTGTTAGGTCAGTTAGTTGCACCTATTCACTATGTCACCCAGAAGGACCTATAGCATGAAAGCAGTGGACAAAGAATTGCAGCTTGGGGCACACCTCTCAAGGACAACTCTAATCCAGAACAAATACAGCTGTTTACTTTGCTGTTTATTATTTGAAATGAGTGCAGCAGTTAGTTTATCGTACACTTCTGCAGGCTGATACAGTTTTTATAATGCTTTGATTGTCAAAGACAATGTGAGAGGGCCTGAAAGGAGAGAGTAAAAGAAGTTCAGACTGAATGAATTAACAGAGGAAGAAGTGTATTGAGAGGAGGGAGGTAGAGGGTCAGATAGGGGATTGCTGTGGTGGAGGGAGGTGATGGTGCCAATGGAATGAAAAAGGAGGACACAGGGGAAGGGCAGGGACCAGAGGGCAGGAGAACAGAGGACCATTGTTTACAGTGTAAACGGATACTGGTCTGGTCCCACCAGCAGAAACCCACCTGAGACGGGACCTGCGAGCGGTAGAGAGGTGAGAGCAGCAGGGGAAAAAGCATGAAAGAATAAGGGTGACATAAGGTAAAAGTCTACAGGTGCTATAGGACACTGTCACTTTTTCACAGTGCTGGTGTCTTTCTAGAAATGCTGGAGAGTTGATAGACAGATGACATGAAATACAAAAATAAGTAATTACATGAAAGAAGAGGTGTGGCTTTCAGACCAAACCAGGTGGTACCTGCCACCTGCATGGATCTGTTGTGACCCGTATATATATGCGAATAGCAAAAATAAAACATATAAAGATAATGTCTTCCAACCTTTTTTGTCCATCTTATGAAAAATGAGTGTTTATCTCCTTGCACCATGTGATTTTATGTGGCACTGCAGATGGACATCAGAGGTCTTGAACACCTAGACTAGCTCTGTCGCGTTTGAACTTTTTACCTGATGATATGAGCCAAGATGAAAAAAAAGTTGTAAAACTACAAGTACAACACAGGACATACAAGTTTCTCTTTCTCTTTCTCTCTCACTCATCTGCACTCTCTTTTGCTTTCCTTTTATTCTGATGCATGTTTTTCTTTCCAGGAGAGAAGAAAGACGAGGGCTGAGGAGCGGAAACAGGAGGAGAGAGGGGAAGTTTATATGCTTGTAGATCAGCTGCAGACTGGGGGTTGAGAAACTATTGATAACAATGTGTGTGTGTGTGTGTGTGTGTGTTTTCTGAACAACCTCTCACTCTCTCCCCCCGATTATTACTCTATAAAGTACGTGTATTAACGTGTGTGTGTGTTTCCTGATTAGATGTTAGGAAGCTTTATAACCAGACCGTCTCGACTGTCAAAACAAGGAAACATAAACAACAGATGTACACACACACACACACACACACACACACACACACACACACACACACACACACACACACACACACACACACACACACACACACACACACACACACACAAACACACAAACACCCAAACACAAACACAGAACACAGAACACACATTTGGTGGATACACATTACGTGCATACACCTGCAGCTATGTTACAGACCATTACTGCCGTGGACCTACTGCACAAGTTTAACACACAGTTTACAGACTATACTGACCAAATATTTCATTTTGAATCAGACAAATCTAAAAAGGATTTAACAATTATGAGCTTTATATTGGCCTATAAGAGAATATAAATATGAGCATATTCACATTATTTGAATTCTAGGTAATGACACTTAAGTGGAAATCTTACTGATCACTGCTGTTAAAATCTTCCTTGTTGAGCAATGCAGACATTAAAAATGTTTATTTCATATCATGCAGACCATAATTACTACAGAAAAACCATTCATATTGTGTTTTTGTTTTGGAGTCAGAGGTTGGAAAGAGTGTGAATTGCTGTCGCCTCTCTTTTTTCTTATATGAGGCAAAGTGTTGCTTTAGATTTTCATCCTTCCCATTGTTGACACTCAAATACAGCCTTGTCTTGGAAACTTGTGACATTTCATTTCTTGTTTATCCAGCAAACGTTCTCCTGATATTGAGCCATTTAAAACCTATTTAAAGATACACACTCAAAGGTTAGTTTACACCACATTGAACATTAATATCTATATTTATACTGGATCCATCCTATTGGAGCCCCCCAATACATGCTAAAGGGTTGATTAACATCATGTTGGTTCACTAACACAGTATATACTGTATAGGCTAAAAGCATTCGTATCATCCTGTCTTTGTTCTTTGATACATTTAATGTCCTTTCTTTGTTTAATGAATACTATAAAGAAATTGATTTTTATTTAAAAATTGCCATATCTAAATGACAGTGAATGTTGACTATTAACAGCTTTAATACAGAATAAAAGTCTTTGCTGTTTGTATTCAGAGCCTCCAATAAGATCAGGTGGAACACTTTACTCTCATTACTCGCTTCAATGTTTTTTTAGGAGGTGGGGCGGATTACGAGCGCTGCTGTGGTGTGTGTGTGTGTGTGTTTGTGTGTGTGTGTGTGTGTTTGTGTGTGTGTGTGTGTGCGTGTGTCTTAAAGGTACTGTGTCTGATACAATGAGACGAAGTTAACAGTGAGAACTGATTGTAAAGCTCAATAAACTACAACACTGACTCACTAAAACACTGAAGTTTGTGTTTCTACGATTCTGTCAGAACCCGTCAAAGGACCAATCCCACCTACAGACTCAAACTAGGAATTATTGCTAACAAGTTTGTCAGTGTATCCAGAGCCTATTTATTCCATAACTGCAGATCACCATTATCACTCAAAATGTGACAAAAATGTGAAACCAGGGTACAAAATGTGGATTAAATTAAGTATTCCCTTACAAATGCTCCCTTTCCTTCTGCTTGACTAACAAACGCATTACAAAGTTGTTATCTATCACGTCTTTTCTTGTGGTCAAGAAGTCAAAAACATTGTTGGTTTGGTCTTTTCATGGAATGACTTTCATGGTCCTACAGAATAACCTTAGCCCAATCCTGAGAGTAAACATGTAGGATCAGCTTAGTTCTGTTGGCCTTTGTCTTGCTTATTAAGCTAAGGCTTGTTCAAATATTTGAAGATGAACTGGAAGGTTTATCAAGGTGTGGCTGTTTGGTGTCAGGTCGACGCCGGCCGATGTTCACTGTTTAACCTACTTTGACAAATTTACAGTAACCTGTCCGATTTGCTCTGCTCGGCTGCTGTCCATAGACTTCTTGTTAGTTCACATTCTCCTGTATGTTAATATGTATGCGGCAGTGCCGTACCAGGATAAAGGACGAAGGTGTTGCAAACTGCAGTACACCTGTGTCAGTTTACATTCATTTCCAATAAGCCTTGTTGTTTGTTTGGGCCTTTCTCCTTGATCTCATCTAACGCTCATCGACAGCTTTTTCTTTTTTGTACTGAAAAAAATGGAATATTCTCCATCCTCAACCCTCCAAGATGCACAATCCTCGAAGTTTTGTATTGGTTGAAGTGGTTTATTGAAACATCTAAATGACATCTAAACTGACCCAATTGGTTTGAAGAAATGAAAATTCTGGTAGTTATTCTTTAAAATATTTGACAGGGTCAATCTGAACTCAGTCTATTTTGCTAATACTTGCAAAGCTCCAGTGATGGACAAAATAATGAATATGTAACTATGCTGCCCTCAGCTGTTAGAAGTAAGGCATTACAGCGTTTGAATGGGTATGCTCTCCTGTCATTTATAACCACAGCAACATCCAGTTTTATTAATAAAAAATAATATTCAGTCTTAAACTCAATACCTTTTTCTCCTCATACATATATATATATATTTTTATTTGACCTGTGCTACTGAAAACATAAACAAATAAAACGTGTATCTATCCTGTAAATATGAAGCTGATTAAAGAAAGTAGTTCAACATTCTATTATCATGCTGTTATGAGCCAATTCACACACAGATACAAATGTTTTAATTAATTCAATTATTTTTTTTAAAATTTAAAGTAGAGGAAGCTTTGCAACTACTTAATACAATCTCATTTTTGTATTTAAAGATACAGGGAAAGATAATGGACATGATATTTAGTGTGAACAGTGTGAACACTGTTGGAACTAGGAGCTCTGGCATTTCAAGTACATTCTGGACACACAGTTCATATGATGCCATATGAGATGTACATTTCTATCATTACCTTATCCTTTTTCCTTACCCTTAATATCTCCATATATTGCTGTACTTGGCGATTCTTCTGATTTTACATATTTCATGAGTCCGGGATGGATGTTATCACATTTTAATATCTTGGTCTTTTAGAAACTGAAGATATTTCATAATCCTACTTATTTTTGCTGGTTTGTTGTTGTGGCTCCATGAATTGAAACGTGTGCTATTCCTCTCAACGTTTTCCGATACATAAAATCACTGATTGTTGTTTTTTGGTTTTGGAGGCAGAAGTCATAAATAACAAAAAGCATTAGTGGTGAATGTTGGTGACTCCAGTACCATAAACACAACTATGTAGTCGACATTGCTACTGAACCAACCTCAATGGGTTATATATAATACATATAACAACCAACTGAATACCCCTTGTCTCACATGATGAGAACCTGCAGTGGCCATATTGCTCCTGACGTAGAAACAAAGGGCTCATTCTAAGGTAATGAAAGGTTTCAGGTGATTATAAACTAATTATGAATATCATACTCCATTTCTGCCAAAAGATTCCTATAAATCCTACACACTGGACCTTAAACACAGAATACACCCTGGACCTGATGTAAACATACAATTCAATACCATAACAAATTATAATGATGACTAAATGACCCCAGAACTGTTAGGGGGCATGAGAGCTTAGTTCAATTCAAATCAATTTTATTTGTATAGCACCGAATTACAACATACATTGTTTCCCTTGATCATTACTGGTCAACGGTGATTCTTCTTTGTCATTATGAACTCAATTGGGGTGATATTGTGGGGGTGTTACCAGGGATGAAGCTGGAAACACGGTGCAATTTGATGAGCCTGTTTCTGTTTGAGGAGGTCAGAGGTCAGAGGTGAGCGTCAGCTACATAAAGCAGCTCTTGAACTCTGCCTCTTCAGTTTCTTGCTCAGGGACATGTCAGCAGTATCTCTGGTCCTCCACCCTGTCAGAGTTTGGATTCAACAACACCGTGACACAGATGAGGGCCTTCAAGATTTTCAAATGGCAAATTAATAACACAAGTAGCCTAAAGTCTAAAGCATAAAATCTTTGTATTTGAGACTGTATTTTACTTTACATATGCAGGAGTCATTTCCAGTGACACATCAAGATGTTTTCATACACATCACATCAATTCATTTTTGTCTGATTTATTTACACTTTTACTTTCGTAAAATGTTTGATTCCTCCACCATTGCTCACACTGTTGTGAGCAACAGAAATTGACTCACTCACAGTGAGTAAATTTCAATTCAATGTTATTTGTATAGCAGCAAATCATGATATACAGTATCTTAAGACACTTCTCTAAGACTGTAGCTCACCTCTGTTGCTATCACTTGTGCGGTGTGTGCATGTGAAAGTGAACGCAGCTCCGGGCTGGGAGGAGAAAAGCTGGTGTAAATGATTCCGTTTAGAGTCGAATTTGAATGTCGGGGCTTACGGACACTTGGATGACACCACAGGAGCAGTATGAAGGCATTTTCTGTTTTTTTCTGTTGTTTTTTACGTTTGAAGAACCCGTCACCATTTACTTCAACTGTATTGGATTTGGCTGCAACACTGTTTACCCCTGAAACTCTAAAAGTGTTTTGTGGACTCAAACACTCAGGGCACCCACCCCTCCATCGGCATAGTGGTGAGTGGATAACGAGTGCATTTTCCTTTCCCCTGAACTATCCCTATAAGCAAGTTTGGAGTTTGATCCACAGAATGGCTGGGATTAATAGTCTATTGGTGTTTTGATGGAAGGTAATAGGGAGAGAGCCGAACCATTGGTCAGGACTTTAAAGAAAGTACACAGCGCCAGTATTGTCACTCACCAATACACACTCACACACTCATTTTGTTAATCAAACGATAACTGATTACACAAGTATCCAAGAGTGACCATAAGTTAAACTGTATCCAAACATAATACTAAATGGTTCATATACCTCATATCTTATTATTAGGTTTATTCTTGACCTGAGCTAACATCAAAAAATAACAGCAGGGATTTATACTCAGTTTATTATAGAAAATATAAAAGTCGAACCACATCAAACACCTGGAAATTACAAATGACATTATCTTGCAGTAAACAACATCACTTTAAGGGCGTCAGTCAACAACAGTATACAATATGACTTTATGATATTTCCCTTAATGAAGAAGTGCTTTTTCTGACCTTTTGTTGAAACGTTTGATAAAATACAAAAAATAAAACTCAGACCCCCTCACTTTCTGTACACTATACTGAGTTTTAGTTTTAACTTTAAATGGCTAAAATTGGTGATTTTGACAAATTTTACATACAAAATCTAAAAGCAGTTTCTTTCCTGAACAGTTCAGACATCCTGTCTGAATCAGAACACAGCCCTGATCCTGACCCTACATCTGAGCCTGAGCCCAGAGACTGTACCCAGAACTCACCAGTGACTTTATGAAACACTTCTTCTTCTTCTTCATGTCTCCAAACTTAACCCGGGACCTTAGCACTCATTTAGCACTCAGATACTGTGGCTCCTATAGCAGCAGATTAAACCGATAGCTATGCCCATAATATGTCCACAGACTTTTCACTCACCAAGTTGGTTATTGTTTACACAGCAGCAGCATGTGACATCATCCAACTGGTTACTGTGTGATCCCAGACTCTGCTCTGCATATTTTTATTTGTACTTATTATATAGGCTATTTATTCCTATTACTATTGTATAGCGGTTTTAACTTTTTTACTTATTAATGTCTATTACCTGGCTTTGTATTGTGCAAAGCAATTGTCCTGTAGGGATCTTTAAAGTTGTTTTTATTCTGATTCTGAATAAAGTGTACCAAAGAGTGAACTGCTGTACAATATTTTCTGAATTGAATATAGGTACACAACTCATTTGTAACATGGTGTGAGCTGCTAGCGTATTTTCCTCTCCAGTGCAGTGGGGGGTCGGCTGGATGTCTTCTCAGGAAGCACCAGCCTCAGCTTCCTCCTCGGGGAGGAGCCTCCCTCCTCTGACACATACTCCTGCTGCAGCAGTGCAGCAGCTCCATCAGCGCCTGTAGAGGATCCACTCTGTGTAGATAAACCAGGCACACAGACACCTGATACAGACACATTAGCTGCCTCCATGCTGTCTCCAGACACCCCCACTGCTGCTCCTCCAGGTAGAACCACACCCCCAGCTAACATTTTGTCTGTTGACCCACCAGGTACATGCTCAGTCCCTGTCTGACCAATATTGTCTGACAAACGCTCCACAGGGGTCACTGATCCCAGTGCCTGAGGGGTTACCCCAGTCAAACCATCTGTACCTGGAGCTGCCTGAGCCTGGACAGGGAGCCTCTCCTTGGACTGGGCTGCTTGAGTTTCCAGGGGCAGTTGATGTAGTCCTTCCACAGTCTGAGAGCCTGGTCCCTGGGCTGGATCGTTCTGTAGTCCAGCTACAAGAGGAGCCTGTTTGGGCACAGGATGTATAACTGGATTTGTTATTATGTTTGTGGAAAGTCCTCCAGCTTGGGAGTTCTGAAGAGGAATGGATTGTAAGACACTTGCTTGCAAAGTGTTAGCATGAACAGAGTTAGCCAGAAGAGCAGTAGCTGGAGACATGAGGCCGACCCCAGTTTGCCTGTTAAACCTGTTTACGCCACTGGAAGCTGAGCTTGGCCCAAGGATTGGAGCAACAGAATTAGCTTGTCCATTAGAGAACGGGGCATTAGATCCTGGGGCCATGGTGTTGAGTAGAATATTCCCTCCTTGAAGAGAGAGGCTGCTGCCAGTCAGGTGTGAGTCAGCTGAGCCCAGTAGTGAAAGGTTGGCAGTACGATTCCTGTCAGCAGCAGAGAGGGAAAAGGGGTGCTGGGAGGAATGCTGAGCATTTCTCAGTAGCAATCCAGCTTCTTGATACTGAATACTCCCACCCTGCAAGTTTTGACCCTGTCCAATGGTACCAGCAGAGGCTGACTGGTCAGCAGTACTGGTGCTATCAGCAGGTTGGGGGTGGACAGGGTTTGTATTCTCCTCCTTGTCAGCTGCCGTATCTTCTGTTTTTTTCTGTTTAGAAGTAGTTTTGCTCTGTCCTTCTCCGTCCTCTTTGATTTCCTTCTCTTCCTCAGACAAGCCTGTACTCTTGGTGGATTTCTTCACTTTCTCGCTGCTCCCTTTTGTTATCCTGCCCGACTTTGATTTCCCTTCCTCTCCTTCTTTTTCTTTTCTATCCTGTCTTTTCTCGTTACTTTTCTTGGAGCTGCTCTTGTCCAAGTGGCCTTGCTCATTTTTCCTCTTTGGATGGACTTTGCTTTTTCTTAGAGGGCTCAAGTTTAGTTTCACCTTCAGTTTTCCAGGGGATTGGTTTTTAACTTTCTGTTTCCTTTTTCTTCCTTTCTCTTTGTCTCTGGAGGTCCTCCCCCTCTTCTCCCTCCTGTCTTCACCTTGCTCCAGATCAAACGTTACGTGTCTTGATTCTCTTCTGAAATCTGTATTGTTCATCATGTCAAACTGGTTGTAGTTAACATGCCTTCCCATGTCCATCAGTCTGTGTTGTGGAGGGAAGCCATCAAATAGAGCAGAGTCTCTCATGTTGCTGTGAATCCTACCCGGTCTCATCGTGTGCTCTGGTGGTCTGTAGGTCCTGTGACAGCTCTCGCAGTGTAAAGCCTCATTTCCATTACTCCTACTTTCCACCCCAGTCCTGTGGATGTCCATGTTTCTGTCTGTTTTATAAGCTGTCAGGGTCTCAGGCCTCTCGTGGAACGTTTCTCTCCATGGATGAGAGAGAGAGTTGGAGTTGCCAAGAGAAAGAGGCTTGTTAGGAACGTCCCTGCCCAGGATTCCCTGCTGAGTCCCAAGCTTTCTCCTCTCCTCCTCTGTCATCATCGCCCTCATTCTCCTCTTCTCTCTTTCCTCCTCTGCCTCCATCTCTCTGTTTATCCCATTGTTCCATCTCATCTGATTTGGCCACACACCCCTCTGTCCTTTGGTACAGTCCAGGCACCTAACATGGCTTCCATCTTCGTCCCCTCCGGACCGGAATTGGCCACCGTGGTTTTCTAACATCATGGCGTTCCTATCCAATGTTTGACCGCTACTGTTTTGCATGAACACATCCCTCCTCTTCTCACTAACATCCATGTGGTTGACATGGTTGCTGATCACTGAGGTGCTTCCCTCCTCTTCCTCCTTCTGTCTTTTACTTTCTTTCAGTTTCTTCTTGCGAGACACTTGATAGTAAATCAGGACTACCAGCAGAGTCAAGCCAACTCCACCTGAAGCACAGAAGGAGAGGAGGGGGTTTAATTAGTGGTCTCTCTAATGGGTATTTACATTCATTTTCACAATTTTTGTATTTGTCACATAGAAATGGATTTGATTGAGGTAGATGGCTGCCCACAAAACAACACATGGACACAAACAATCCCAAATTTGAATATTAGTGTAATGTGACATAATGGTGGCATAACTAATGCTAATGCCAATAGTAAGACGGAGGCAGAACAAAATATGGACAACAAGACAGATTCTGTGATAAAATATGTCTGATTGAACAAACAGAGGGTTTGGTGTAGATGCATAGTTCTGTATATGGATGAAATATACTATACAATGTATAATTACGGGCATTTTTTTACATAATTAAAGTAGCTTTGTAAACTAATAAGGATCATTTTAACCATTGGCATAGTGGCTCAGCATCTGATGCTTATTGTAAACTATAAAACTGAATAACTGATGTTATTCAGAGATGAGACTATATGACCGTGTCCCCTGCAATTTATTATAAGAGGTTTGTGCGGGCCGGGTATTCAAGCAGATTCTCATGTTACCTGACAACATGACACAACCAAACCTTGAAGTGAAACCAGTTTTCTTAAATTGTGTTGTGTATCATTCTCACCAAAAAAGCAGATGACTGCAGTGATGGCCAGATCTCGAGCGTATGGTTGTGACATCACACTGCGATGTCCTGATTGGAGGGGAAGCAGTCGGCCTCAATCAGCTCCAGCATTGTGGATACAGCTGGGTCAGCAGCGCTCACACACACCATCATACGATTGTTACAGAGGGTCTAAGAGGCAACAAGGATTAGATCTATAGTTTAATCATTAATTCAATTATGAAGCAAATGAAAGCATGTTGAAATAAACTGGTGCAGTAAGCATATATGAGGAAATTACTTCTTCCCAATTTTTCATTGGCATGTTTTCTTCCACCCGAGTACACGTGTGTTAATTTGAGTATATAAATACAAATGCACATGCATTCACAGACACACACCCAGCATCTTTTAGTTATGGAGTGTGCACAAACAGTATACGTGTTACATATAATATGACCCAGTCTGTGGCAGATGCAGGGCATGATGGGACGGGGGACACACGCTGGGCTCTGATGACTGACAGCAGCAACACCAGCTCACAAATTCCAAATTTCATTAAAATAAAACTACATGATAGTGAGATATTGAAAAAAAGTAACATTCTGATGCTGGTGTGTGACATAAATAAAAATAACAAATAATCTACAGCGTGACAGTCCACTTGGAATAACTTTAGATGTCAGCGTATTTTACTTACAGGTCATATTGTGTGACAGCAGAGGAAACATGGTGATGAGGTAGCATCTCTTCCTTAGGCCTGTGACCCAGTAGAGCTTCATCCTCCTCTACCTGGCCTATTAAAACAATTCAAATGTTAAGTAAATACTGTAAGTGTGAGTGTATATGGGTGTGTGGTATCATGGGAGGAGATTCAGGTGGTCCAGAGGACACTGAGGGATGACAGCCACACACTGTGGTTGAATGAGGCCTATCATGTTTCTGCTAAAGCTCTTCATCTAAACAACTTCTCTGTAGTGCACCATCCTCTCTGATGAAGAAATACTGTATGTTTTCATATTGTTTACAGAATAAAGTGTCTGAATAGACAGTGAACATGACCAACAGAAGAAGTTATACCCTGACACTTGCAGTTTCACCTCAGAGGGAAGTATTTTGTGTGAACCTAGCACGGATAGCTCCAGTAACCGAAACCACACTGGACCGTCAATTAAACCTGTGTTATTACATTGTATTTAATCTTCATATTAAGTAATAACAATTATATATATTTATCACATTTTTAAATACCACTGAATCAAAGCTCATTGCTTTGGTTAGGCACATGTTCAGCCCACACATGGACTGCATGCATGGACAGCCTATGAGGTGGTTGCTGGGTACTGAAATATAGAAGACCTCCCCACCCCTGCTATATAGAAGCAACAAGACTGGCTGCGTCACTTATACTCATTTTGGGTTTCTTTGTGGTCATTATGTCTTTATGTAGTCAATTTGCTTTACAGTTGTTCTGCATCTCTTTTTATAGCTGATTTGAGTCTGACAATGGTCGACGTGCATCTTTTTGTTGTACTGTGTGTTTGTGTTTCTTTCTGGGACATTTTACAAGTGAAAACCAAGTGCCTCGTGTTCAATAATCAACCTAGGAGTATATGGTTGAATCGCTATGTTCTCATCAATAAAAAATCATAATCAGCGCTTTCCGATGAAAAGCTCTCATTAACACACTGTTCATGATACCTGCCTTTAAATGACAGAAACTTAGCAACTAGTTTTTTTAATCTTTGGTCTATATTTTACATCATCCTGTTATTCAGATTCGCTGATGACTGGATCACCTCCAAATTTGTGATGATACAATTAGATTCAAATTTAAAAACATTCAGCGGTTTGACAATAACTCTCAAAATCAAGTTTAGGTATATTGTCATATGCATCAGGAGCAGTGCATTCAATTGCAAAGGAAAACGTTGCTCGGCCTCCATGGAGAACTTTTCTAAACAACCATACACTTCCTCCTGATATAAGCAAATAATGGCTGAGTCTAATACCATTTAAAAACCGTTATAAACTGCTTACCTGTTCTTCAGAAGCCAAAGGTCCACCCCTGCTGAGGACATGGTACACTCCACTCCCATATGAATGAACTGTAGCTCTGTGGGATGTCTGTTGTCAGGGGATTTAAACTCACTGCTTCATCACTGACTGGTTACTACCGTGGTGTAGCAGCTCCTGTGTATGTGAGTGTGTGTAGCTAAGGTTACCTGGCTGTGTATGGAGCATGCTCAGTACAGCCGACTGTCACCTGAGAGGAACAGATGTCAGGTTCACAAATGAGGCTTGAATTTTGCTCCTTTATCCTAATTACCCCCCCCTTAACATCAATACTGTTTCATAGAACTCTCACAAAAATAAAGGTATTTTGGTAGGTATTTAAAAGGTATGTTTTGCAAGTGCAATGTGAGGGCTTTGTACATATACACTTCTCAAGTATCTTTGGGATTTTGGTCTCTAAATGATTGAGTGAGCAACTGAGGGAAATATTAGATTTACAGTGGATTTCTACACAACCCTGTTAAAATGCCAGATAGTTGTGGTATAAAAAATCTAAATCTAAACCTAAAGCATGTCAGATTTTTTTGCACTTAAATGTGGGGGATACAAACTATAATAATGTGGTTGCTTAAACTAATACTTTGTTAAAGCACCTTTAGAGTTTATGACAGCATTCAGTCTTTTTGGGTTGGAGTCTATCAGCATGGCACATCTGGACTTGGCCATCTTTGCCCACTCTTCCTTGCAAAAGCGCTCCTAATCTGTCAGATTCTGAGAGCATCTCCTGTGCAACGCCCTCTTTAGGTCAGCCCACGGATTTTCAATTGGATTCAGGTCTGGCCTCTGACTGGGCCATTCCGAAACTTTAATCTCCTTTTGGTGAAGCCATTCACTTAGTGATTTGGAGCTAGGCTTTGGGTTGTTGTTGTGCTGAAAGGTGAAATTCCTCTTCTCTTCAGCAGAGGCCTGAAGGTTTTTTGCCAAACCTGACTGGTATTTGGAACTGTTCATAATTCCCTCCACCTTGACTAAAGCCCACATTTCTAGCTGAAGAAAAACACCATCATGTTTCACCATGGCTTTTGTGTTCTTTTAGAGATGTACCAAACAAAGCTTTTGGAATTATGGCCAAAAAGTTAAACCTTGGTCTAATCAGACCACAACACATTTTCCGACATTTTTGTGGGACGTCCAGTTCTTGGTAATGTCACTGTTGTGCCATATATTTCTCCACTTGTTAATGACTGTCTTCGCTGTGTTCCATGGGATATAATTTTTTGGAAACTATTTTGTACCCTTCTCCTGACTGATACCTGTAAACAATGAGGTTACTCAGAGTCACTTTAATTTATGGCGGGTCAGTACCTAGTGCTATGTTACATGAGTGTGACGAAATGTTTCATTAAATTAGTCCACACTGATAAGGAGTGTGGAAAGGGGAGGCCAACTGGAATAACAAGTTGACCTTGATGGACATAAAACAAACCCCTTGGCTCAGGACAGACTGCATTTCATAAATATTAATTTAAAGTCTAGTTTCTGTCGGCCTTAGGGTACAGGGGCAAACAACAGAGAGACACCCTGTTTGTTCCAATGGGAGGACAGTGTCTGTAAATACAAGGCCGCAGTGCAGCACTGAGCTCTGACTAAAACAACTGAGCACAAGTGGAGGTCAATAAGCAAAGAATGACATGGAACAGAAACCTACCAATACATGTTATACTTCATGTTTTTAAAGCATTCACACTGGTTGATCAAACTGTTTTGACAAATCAGTTGGAATCATTGAAAAGATGCCACATCTGCATCTGATCAATAATAATCAATACAAGTTAAATCTTAAGGCTTCATTGTAAAACTGTAACGTGGCCTGAAATACATTCAATACATACTTTTTTGGAAAAGTCTTTATGGAGAGTTCAGCCCTTCTCTCTGAAAGTATAACATTCTGCCTCCAGAGGGCGACACTTCCACACAGTGTTATGTATGTTCGTCTCTGGCAGTGGACGATCCAGTCGCTGTCTCCTAATAACTTTATATTTCTACATGTGTTGTGTTACAGTCTCAACTATCATCTTTAATATGTAAAATATATATATATATTTTACACCTCCCTCTGATCCCAGGCCTTCCTCCCTCTGCTATAAGCAGCTGCGTCCAGAGGAGGATTATCCCTCTGGGAGCATGAGCATCCAGAGGGCAGCAGTTATCAATATGTCGTCTCTGCTGGGCTCTGTGGAGCTCAACTGGGGGGAGAGTGTAAATATCAAATTGTTCCCCTGCCGGACGTCCAAGGTGTTGTGTCAAAACTTTTAAAATACCTGTTTGATGGGTTAAGTTAGGTAAATACAGGGTTTTGCATGTAGGTAAACTCTGATTTGATGTGGCTAGAGAAGGGCATCTGGGACTGTTACAAACGACTGGTTATTGGTAAAAGAAAGTTTTAAACTCTTTCAAAGATGATCATTGTGCAAAAATGGATTTTAGGAAAAAATGTGAAAGCAGTCCTGCTGATCAGCTGCTGTGATGATGTGTTAAACTGCTCTATAGTGGGATGAGTGCAGCATTATGCTTCATGTTAGTTTGATGTGCCTCCTCAGAGTGCCCTAAACATGGTGAGTCGCTGTATGGCTGCAGACCTGGAGCCTGATGGGATTCTCTGTATAGCCATACACCCAGGCTGGGTCTGCACCGACATGGGGGGGGGGGGGGGGGGGGGGGGGGGGGGGGGGGGTCTCAGGTAAGAGCCAGTCAGCCAGTCACAGTCCTTCTGAACACAAACTTTGTTTAAATCATATCATCCTCTGTGATAGAAATAGTGTCTCACTGCCTGAATTGGTATTATTCTTACTTACATTTTTTGGAGAATCTTCAAATGCTGCACATCTTTAGAATCTGTAAAACCTCAGCTATAAGGTTATTTGAGTCAATTAACCCGGATAAATAAGAATCCCTACACTGTGTCATACAAAGAGTTAAAGATATTATTACAAACATATGACGTGATAAAGCCTCGGCTTTCTGCTATAAAAAGAGTGAAAGATTGATTTAAACAAGATCCTGCAAACAACAATCTCCTATGGCGCGTCAGGGGCTGCCTGGGGAGGTCTGTTTACAGAAAGCTAAAAACCAGCTCTGTGTGAATACTTATAAAATACTACAAAACATTTTTCTTATTTAGATTAGTGAGAATTAAAATCACCAACATATTCAAGCTGTTACAACATAATTCGATGTGAGAATTGTCTTTAACATTCCAAATATTCAAGAGCTTTTCTACAATAAGTGTCCTTGGTGATGAACGTGTATATACACATCATTGTTTGTGTATTTGTGTCTTTCCAGGCTCCATTGAGTCCAGAGGAGAGCGCTTCCTCCATGTTGTCTGTGGTTGGTGGCCTGAGTGAAAAGGATCATGGGTCGTTTCGGAACTTTACTGGAGAGGTGCTGCCCTGTTGATCCCCAACATCACCAGTAATGCATGTGATGATTATGAGCGTTATTAACTTTTGTCTGTTAAGTCAGTTAAGATCATCTTCAACTATGCAAAGATAAATCTGTTACCGGCTCAGAGTTTTTCTTTAATCCAGCTCCATCTGCTGGAAGATATCTTTTATGGTTCATTATATGAGTGGGTTAGTGTTTGTTAGCGCTGTAATGATTCTAGAAATCAATTTAGATCACACAGTGTCCAGTAAATACAATGTTATGTCTCATTGATGTGAAAACTGCCACAAAATTAACATGTTTAATAAAGGTTTGTAGCTCTAAATAAACTCCTGTTGTCATGTGCTCTTATTTTATTGTAAGTATTTCTATTAACTTGATTGTCACTCAGTAGAGAGCATACCTGCACCAAGGCCCAACAGCTCCCACTCTGGATCGTGCCTCTTTTTTATTTTGTCAAGTCTCGTAATAAAGGGGAAAAAAATAACTTTATCCAAACCAGGAGCAAATATCAGCTTCTGATTTTACTTTTATAAGAAGCACTGTCTCGTGTTATAGCAAACATTCAAGATTCAAAAGTATTGGTTGTATATCTGAAATATATACAGCTGTATTTATCTAGTATTATCAACAACTCAAAGTACTTTACAATACTGTGATAAAGTTTCTAAACTGAAGGTGATAAAAAACATTTAAAAATATTAAATGATTTATGCTGTAATTTACCATCTTGCTTATTTTGTGTAGTGGATTAATAATTTATATAATGTCATTTTGTATTCTAAGATTCTTTTCATAAAGTTGCTTCGTTCTTATTACATTATATAGTCTGAGATCAGTTTACAATCATGAAATGGTCTGTATGACCTAAAAAAATAACAAAGCAAAATTATGGAAATAATCAAAAAATAAAAATAAGAATTGCAATTTAAATCAAGTTACGGGGAGAGCGGTTTAATTTTGAACTGGGCTTTACACAATGTTCATATTTCTGCTCTGGAAATTCCATGCTATTTAAAAATAGTAGGTATTCCAGCTTCTATTACCGTCATAAATATGATCAGTAACACATGTGTTTACTGTAGTTTTTATATACGGTCTTTTGTAGTTAACCTATTTAATTTCAAAATGAAACCGATGGATTAAACTTTCAGAAACACAGATGAACATGCTAGTGAACTATGACATTTAGCTTAAATGTAAATGTATGATAAATACAAATATATGCTATAAATATAATATAAATAGCCTAATACTACTACAGATAATAATAATAATAATAATAATAATAATAATAATAATAATATATGCAATACAAATTGTTTTGATAAATCTTAATATAAGTCCACCGAAATAAAACAGCATCCATTACCTACTATTTCTATTGCCTCACTTGCTTATTTAAACTTACTATTTCTGAAAGCTTGTCAAAGAAACAATAAACATCTTAACAGCATGTTATTAACTTGATACATTTCCTGATGATATAGTTAATTTAGTTTATTTTTAGCTATTTGTTTAATTTATAATTTGTTCAATATTCAACTCTAGTGCCTGAATCGATTGTGTTGCAGATCGATTACTTTGGTCTTGACCACGTGACGGCCCATTCGATGACGTATTTCACAGACTCCCACGTGAATGGATGAGCATTGTGCCGATGTTTGATGACGCAGGAGAGTTTATCCACATGAGTTACGGATCGTGGGAGATGGCGAGGACAAACTAAACTGCGGAAACAGCATCAGATAACGTGCAGGCGGAGGTTTTCATTCACAGATCGAGGTTTATCATCCAGCCCACCCGGCGTGTAGGGGGGGCTGCCCACCGGCGTGTTCGTGTATGAGTGTGAGATCACTCGTGTAGAATAATGTCCTCGCCACAGTGAGCTCTTCCCTGAGTGTGAGGAAACTCCCCCAGTGGAACAGCAGCGGACAGCTGGTCTTCACAATGACAACAAGAAGCATGTCCGCAGTGCGGAGGTTGTTGAGCGGACTCACTCTCAGAGCTCACGGTGTTCGGTGTGTCAGCTCCGCTTCGACCTCCAGTCAAGGACGAGCTCCTGTCAGACAGCTGAGCTGCTCACACACTCTCCGCAGGGCCGAGCCCCCCCCCACAGGTACTCACCACGTGAAGCACGTTCTGTCTTTACCACTGCTCTCACGTCAGGTTGGACCGTGTGCACGTCAGTGGCCCATTCACCTCTGTTCCACAAAAGGCGTCATCGGATGTGAAAACTGCTCCTGAATATTCATGAACATATAATTACTGTATTGATATGATGGGGCAGCCGTTGTTATGGTTACAAGATGTAGGTCAGTTGAAATAGATGTGTCTAATCAGGAGGAGTTTGCCACCACTCATGACAGGATCTTTGAAAAAGTTGATCACCTGCAGTAGATGGAACATATTCTGTTTGGTTTTACTGACAACAGCAGGAATTACAAGGACAAATTTGACTTGATGAGATTAACTATAACTTTGTGTAAATGTTTAATTTATAGATGTTTATTCTAAAGTAGTGTACCTTTTTTCTTGCCCTGGCTAGTGATAAAACATTTAGCTTACAATACAAACAGAAAAGCTGTCTTTGTGGCCTAACCCCTGGTTTTACCTGGGTTTACTTGTATAACTCTATAATATGTTACAGTGCACCAACATGTACATCTTGTGTGCTGCTGGACGTTGAATCGGTCTGATCTGTTGTGTTGTCAGGTCCCAGCAGTTGGTCGTTCAGGAGTCACAGCTGTGGAGAACTGAGATCCCATCATGTGGGAGACACAGTCACTCTGTGTGGTTGGGTCCAGTACCTCAGGTATCACTGATACTGATCTTAACACAATTACAAAGTGTGTAATGAGTTCTATGGTAGACATTTTGAAGTGTGAGTGTGTACATTACAAATTCAGTGATGATGCGAACACGCTGATATTGAACAAGTATAATGTTAGCCTAGTACAGCTAGCAGCAATTGTAATATATCCAGCAGTTGTAAAAAACAACTATTCAAAAATCAGAGGATGATCAGAATGATTAGGATCCATCCTCTGGGAACCACGAATGACTGTAGAAACCTCATGGCAATCCACCCAGTAGCTGTTGAGATATTTCAGTTCGGACCTGTATTGCTATCCCTACAAAAATACTCTTAATTTCCCCTGAACAATCTGCTCAGCATGTGCATACTTATCATCTGGTCAGTGAACTCTCTCAGTACCACCACCAAGGCTAATGTCCTATCTGGCCATGAGAAGAAATTGAAAAAGAATTCCTGAATCCAATTTTTCCAGATCCTTTCCAAAAGGTATTGGGTTCATCTTGGGTCACGTCCCATTCCTTTTTAAAAGTTCAGATGACAGAAAGACAAGAAAAGCAACAAACAACAATGAAAATATGACCCCCTAGGTGGAGGTAATGATTAGACCTCAGTGGTTGGTCAGCCTATGTTTTCTCAGACAATCACTCACTGCTGTTTAAGATGTTTAGTTACAGTTATATACAACTTTGGTGCTGGGGATTGGAAAAGGCTTTCAGACTGAGGTGACTCCCATGAGGTCTCGTGCTCAGTTGTGTTGACACAATTTGTTTCTGCCTCCAACAGACAAAACCTGTTTGTCATCTTGAGAGATTTCAGTGGATTAACGCAAATTTTAATTCCTCAAGAAGAGGTAAGAATGAACACAACTCAATACCACAAATACAGTGTCTGTTATGGCTTAGTCATATAACAAAGATAATGATAATTATAAACTATTTCCAACAAAGATATAAAAGAAAATAGGAAAATATGTGTAATAATAGAAACATTTATGTTATATATATATAACCAAAATGTAACCAGTTTTTCTCTGTTAAAGTCTGCAGGACATCTGAAATCAGTGCTGTACGATCTCAGAACTGAGTCTGTCATCAAGGTAACAGGAACCGTCAGACGACGACCAGCGGGACAGGAGAACAAGGTGTGTGTGTGTGTGTGTGTGTGTCTGTATAATATTAGACAATTAGACTGCAGGTCAAAAGCAGATCCTCTTATTCGTATGATGTCATTCAGCACTAGACTATAAAAAACCAAGGGATTAAGGGGGAGTGTGTTGAATATTTGATTATTGCTTGCAGGGCCAGAGGTTTTCAAAGTCTCACATTATCCACTCCATGTGGATATAAGTAATTTTATCTCTGTTAACATTTTGTTAGCAGAGCGTTTATTTTGAACAAGTCATGAATCATTTAGATCTCAGTCTCCTGATGCTGCTGTGTTCATACCAACAGGCGATGCCAACAGGAGAAATAGAAGTCCTTGCTGAGAACGTGGAGGTTTTTAATGTGTGCCGCCAGCTGCCTTTTGAGATTAAAGACTTTGTTAAAGTAAGTGGCTAACTGTACTTGCATGTACAACATTTTACAAATACTCAGAGAGCAAGTAATGAAATTGATTATTGTTGATAATCATGATGGATTGTCTTTTTGTTTTTTTGTGTTTTTGATTGTACAGAAATCCGAGTCTCTGCGGATGCAGTATCGCTACCTGGACCTGAGGTCCTCTCAGATGCAGAGGAACCTCAGACTGAGATCTCAGCTGGTGATGAAGATGAGAGAATACCTCTGTAACGTGCACGGTATGGAGACTTAAGATTTATTCGCTCTGCTCGCTTGGTCTTTTTAACAGTGTCGCTGACTGGAGCTTGTCCTATAGAAAACACAAACCTGGTTCAGACCTGGCATTAACATGTGTCCTAGTTGATCTGATCACACATCAGAAGCTCGTGTGATATACCTAGAATGTATTGAGATCTGATCAAGCAAGTGGGCCACATTGAAGGACTGTCTACTCAACTGACGTCCTCTGCTTAAGATTAAGTATATACTCAATTATATTCAGTCACCTGTTAAACTAAAGTGTTAAATAGTGTGTGCTGGCTTTGTCCATGATGTCTGCAAAGTGTGTGTCAAATATCTTGGCGGATGTTTGCCTGCAAAAGGAATTTCTTCTTTTCATTTCCACTAGACTAAGTATGTGAAGTGCACCGCTGCTTCCTGCCAGCAAAAAACCGCATCATGTGGATTTTGTGAACCGAAATGGCGAATGTGTGTCTAATCACAAGTGGTCACTGGAGACACATGTGGACACATATTCTAATGTCAGGTGTGAACCGATGTTCTTACTGTCCAATGGTGTCAGATCACCTGGAACGCATGTTAATACCAGACGTGAGCAGCAACACTGACATCAATACACACCACCACTGTTTACTCACCACCTACCATAACCTGTCTGTCACTGGGGTTTGTGGGAACGGAAGAAAATCCCGATATGAAACACCGTAGAAACCAGGAGTAGAATGCAGTCCCTTCTAACTATCAGACCTGGTTTTAACAACGTATGTTTGTTTTTTTTCTATTTGTAGGTTTTGTCGATGTGGAAACTCCCACCTTGTTCAAAAGAACACCAGGGGTAAGAAGGTCCATTCATCTGGTAATGATTTCAAAAACAAGGAATCTAATTTACTACAATTTGCAGTAGAAACCTACAAAAACGATGAAGGCGATGACTTGAGATTCCTACATCAAAACTAGTTTTAATAATATTTTATGTGCCACCTTTCTCTAAAGTGTTTTGCTGAGGTCCAGATGTTGCATGTTCCTTTGTGTTCCAGGGAGCCAAAGAGTTTGTGGTTCCTTCCAGAGAACCAGGACGGTTCTTCTCCCTCCCCCAGAGTCCACAGCAGTTTAAACAGCTTCTGATGGTGGCTGGTATCGACAGGTGGGTACAGGCTGGAGGTTGTTACATATTTGTATGAAGGTTTCCTCATTCTGTCTGTTTCTATCTTCGCCTGGGACAGAGTCAGTGTTTTGATGCTTTAATGCAACATGCAGACCTTTCTCCCCTGATGTCACTGTGGCAGGTACTTCCAAATGGCAAGGTGCTACAGAGATGAGGGCTCCAAACCGGACCGGCAGCCCGAGTTCACCCAGGTAAGACACAGGCAGGGACTCACACGCTGTCGGTACGATCAGTCCTGGTGCTGAAATATTCAGATCTGGTCTAAGAATTCAGCATTTTCTTATCAGAGAGGTTAGTTAAAGAGTTTTTCCTGTAAGTGGAGTTAAACCCTGCCACCTGGGTAAATAATCCTTACAGCTAGACCACAGGAAAATACACAGTCTGGGTCTTGAAAGGAGGTTAGTTAGCAGGATTATGGTAAACCTATTGGACGGAATAACACTAAACTTGGTAAAAGGAAGTGGTATAGATCAGGAAAGAAACCATTAAATCTTGTGGTGGATCTGGATCAGGGGGCGGATCCAGGAATTTTTATTTCACTGTCCTTAGCAGTGAGAGAATAAGAAAAAGGTTGAAAAACGCCCTATCTCGTGGAAAATAATTCCAGATACTTGATGAAAAAAAATCTGGCGTGTTTTGGGGACTGATATTTATGAGTGAGTGCAAATAACAGACCAGATCTAGTGAACTTATATATGGTTTCATAAGGGAACTGTCTTGGCCGAGCTATGCACTCCACTGACTGCCATTTCTAATGTTCTTCACTCACTTGTGTAATCGTATTTCCTGTTTATTTTCTCTTCAGTGTCACTCTTCTTCTTCTCATTCATTGCACTCATTAGCTGCATGTTGGGGTGAATGGTGTGTGAATGTGGGAAACACAGTTATTTTTCCTTTGGTCCAGCTGCTGATAAGATCTGGTTTGTTGTGTTTATCACAGGCGTTGCTTTCTGTTTTACAGTCCTCGTAGTTGTGATGGGATTGGTTCATCTTCTAATCTCGTCCCCCAGGTGGACATAGAGATGTCTTTCGTGGACCAGGCAGGTATCATGTCCCTGGTGGAGGGCTTATTACAGTACTCCTGGCCCGCAGAGAATGGTCCGATTAAGATTCCTTTCCAAACCATGACGTATGAGGAGGCCATGAGGGACTATGGTGTGGACAAACCGGATACTAGATTCAGTATGAAGGTGGGTTCTATTGTGTATTGTGTGTGTCAGTTCATGTCTTTTGCTCTCATGAGGCCTACAAAAGACTGAGCCTTTGGCAGGAGAAGAGAATGAAGGAAAATTGTATCTCGAATGTCGTGTTGCTGCCACTCATGAAACACCTTGTTCTGCCTTTCTGAAATATAAATTTCCTTATTTTAATTCCTTTTAATGCTCAGATTTGCTGTTTAATTCAAACTAACTTCACAGATGCACTCCCTGCAGCTTAATAACATTTACAAATACAAACACAAAATAATCCTTGTTTGGTTGAGGTGGAATGTTTTCAAAAGCCCTCAGATGATAATCCTGTCAGAATGCAAGAGATTTATTGCAAATTCAGCTAAAACAGAGATTGGCTTTATTCCCTTCATTCATTATGTATTTAGTGTGATCTGGTCTTTCATTGGTAAAGACTCTGTTGGAAAACCAGATTGGATTTTAAGTCTGAAACAGCAAAGTTTCTACAGCTCCTTTGCATGCTGATTTAGTTTGATAATCATAATTTGACATTGTTTCTAAAAGCCAACAGAGACAATGAGAGCTCAGTGAGCGCTGGGTTATTCTCTGTATGGCTCAACAAAAGGAGAGAACTTGCCAGTCATCCATTATTGACATTATTACTGAAATTACACCTCTCCTGAATCCTGATCATGTCTGTTAGGTCCTGCCAGACCACAATAAATGTTGGATATGTTAATTCAAATAAATTGACTTAAAACTAGAAAGGCAGAAAATGTTCTTCTGGTTGTCATCATCTCTATGCTCAAGAGGGAGTGAGTAATGTGTGTTGTACCAGCAGTTTGTTTGGTGGTCCAACACATTTTTCCTACATACTGTATCTGTCTCTCTGTCTGATTCCCCGTCTCTCTCTTCTTGTCTTTCTGTCCAGCTGATCGACCTCAGTGAGGTTTTCTTATCCACGGAAATTGAATTCCTCAGATCAGCTCTGAGTCATCCAGGAGGCTCCGTTCAGGCCATCTGTGTCCCCAGTGGAGCGGTAAGAAGAGAAATGTTGTCTCCTATGGCAGCAGATTCTTTGGGTATAATAGAGAGACATGACTACTGAGAGAGCGAACATAATAACAACATAACATAGTAAACAAACATAACAAATCTGATGATTTTCTTTGTGTTTTCCTACAGAAACTTTTCACTGTGAAAGAGTTGGAGGAACTGAAACAAACAGCTAAGACTCAATTTGGACAGGTAGACTTATCTTTCCTCTTTTTCTCTTCCATCACTTTTACATATGATATCGTCTTGTAAGTTCACTTGTGTGTCAGTTTTTATGCCCTCACACAAGTGACAGCCGAGGCAGGAGGCTTTATTTTTTGGGGTTGTCAGTCCATCCGTCAGTCATGATAAATCAGGAACAACTTATGAAAATGTCTTCAAATTTTGCACAAACATTTACTTTGACTCAAGGATGCGGTGATTAGAATTTGGAGAAGAAAGGTCGAGGTCCCTGTGGACTCACAACTTATATGTTTTTGTTTTTGCCAATAACTCAATATCAGAATATAATTTAAAAAAATACACTTGGAAGCCATTATTACATTCTTTCTGTCATCTACAAATAATAAAAAAATTCTAAGTCTAGTTTTCTGTTTGTCTTTTTGTTGTTTTGGACTAATGCTGTACTTTAAGGAAGAATGTAGAGTGGATACAGGAAATAAAATCATGAATTAGAACAATTATGGATACAAATTAATTCGAATTGAACATTTAATAAAATGTTTCCTTTCTCTATACTTTTTATTTTGTTTTCCTCATCATTTAACCTTCCTTTTTAATTATTAACAAATTTTGGTTTCCAAAAACCATTATATCCCTCCCCATGCTCTTGCACAATAGACTGCCCCTCACCTTTTCTAATACAAATATTATATACAAGTATTTGTAACGTTTGTTATTAAGCCAATGTATGGAATTCATAAAATCACTTAAATGCACATGCATATAGGGTCTTTCTTGTCTCCTGATATGTCTGGGGAAAAATAAATTTAAAAGTTTATAATTGAATGGAAACAAACAAACAGTTTCACATTGTGTATGACTGTTTATACAGAATGTGTTTGCACATACATTACCAGTAATGTAGTCCAGTGTTCTGCAGTTAAACAAGACCAAGGAGTTCATTTTAGCTGAATGCTAATGTTGGCATATACATGGACAATGTTAACATGCTGATTTGTAGCAGGTGTAATGTTAATCATGATCCCCGAGCATGGGAGCATGCTAACATTTGCTCATTAGCGTTGAAGACAAAGTACATCTGAGATGATGGGGATGTGATGAGATTCACAGGCATCTGCTCATAAACCAAAGCACTGGATAAATTCAAACATTGATGTGAGAAATGGCATCTCTTAAGTAGATGTTGAGGTATTTCAGTCTGATCCTATGTGTTGGACCAATCTGCTAACATGTAAGTTGAACTACCATCCTTATGTTGATGCAGAGTTCAGTCCTGTGAAACATGCAGTCGAGAAGCTCTCTGACACAGTACTTTAGAAGCATCACAGGAATTTATTTTACAGGTGACAATAAGTCAATTAAAATGTTTTTGTTCACTTGTGTTCTGTCTCAAGGAGCTGAGTGTGGTGCGGGTCAGGGCAGATGGGACACTAAAGTCTCCTCTGAAGAAGCTGCTGTCTGTCTCCTCCACAGAGGAGCTGCTGAGCAGGACTGGAGCCAAACCTGGAGACTTGCTGCTGATGGCAGCCGGCTCCCTGCACACTGTGGTAAGAGAAACACTGACATCAAACGAAGGCTATGTTAGACTGATGAGGGGAAAGATAAGCAAAGACAGATACACCTGAATGTAAGATGATTTAATGTCCCTGCCTCTCTCCTGTTACCCTCCTACACCTGTGCTCTGCTCTCAGCGCATGTTGCTTGGCAGTCTTCGTCTGCAGTCTGCAGAGCTCCTGGAGTCTCACGGTGTTTCACTACGAGATCTCTCAGCCTTCCACTTCCTGTGGGTTGTGGACTTCCCTCTCTTCCTGCCCAAAGAGGATGAGCCAGAGCAACTGGAGTCAGCCCATCATCCATTTACTGCTCCACTGCCCGAGCATGTAGAGCTCCTCTACACTGAACCTCACAAGGTAGCCATGGAGGTCCTATCAAAATCTCTTTAATTTCCTTTTTTAATTTAAGTTTATTTGAGGATAAATAGAAATAACGATCCTTCTTGTGATGTGAAAGTCTCATGTGTGTAACTTCACTTTAGGTTCGTGGTCAGCACTATGACCTGGTGCTGAACGGCTGTGAGGTCGGAGGAGGATCCATCCGTATCCACAAAGCCTCAGAGCAGCTGCATGTGCTGAAGAACATCCTCAAGGTACGTCACTGTATGTGGTCATTGGTCAGTCTACCTCAGGGACCGGGCTGATCATAGACTGTATTTAAAGATGGACGACATGACGGCTCCCGAAAGTGAGGCCAAAGTATCTCTGTTTCCTGTTGGAGGCTAGCTGCAATATCGGTCATAAACTCTGCCTCCTCCGTGTTAGCAGATGGGACATGAACCAATCTAAAAAGACTTCCGGTAAGTGTGGTCAAGCACATCTATAGGTGCGGCCTTGTTACTGTGGCTACATCCCCCGATCGCTACTGCCTAAACAATTTCTCTATGTCATAAATTGGGGCAAGATGGCAACATTCGCATATAGGAAATTTTGGCTTAATTTCTAAATAGGAAGTGGAGACAAATCGTCCATCTTTATATACAGTCTAAGGGTTTATTAATTGGCGCTCATAATTACTTTTGTCATATGTCTGCTCTAGGAGGATTCCAGTCTCCTCTCTCACCTGCTGGAGGCTCTGGACTCGGGAGCGCCACCACATGGAGGCATTGCTTTGGGTAAGGCTAACTCAATTAAAAAAAAGAAACGGATGTTAATGTTGGAATTCAATTCAATTTATATAGTAAGGTCGAGTGGGGACCTGTTGTCACTATCACCACAGGGGCGGGGGACCAAGGAACAGCCCAGGGTTATTTAACACAGTGACACAATGACCCAGTAAAACATTTCCTTATTACAGTTTAGTTTGGCTATATCTGCATACATATTGATATGATATACCTTTGACAAGGCAACATCAGTCGATATCATGTGTGATAAATCAAAGCCTGTGAGAAAAACATCAGTAAATCAAGGGAATATAATTTAAAGAGGCAGGAGTGAATTGAGAAGAGAAAACTGAATATCCTGTAAATTAAATGTAAAACGTAACCCTGTGACTAAAACTGAATTATGAATGTGTTGAAGAGGTAAAAACGGTTATATATTTTTTCAGTTTTCTGATAACTCATGCTTTCCTAGGTTTGGACCGGCTGGTCTCCATCATGGTCAGAGCTCCCAGCATCCGAGACGTCATTGCTTTCCCCAAGTCCTTCCGGGGTCATGACATCATGAGCCACGCCCCTGACTTTGTATCTGAGGAGGAGCTGAAGTCTTACCACATCTCCATCAGATGGCCGACAGAGCGAGGAGGAGAAGGAGGAGAAGAAGAGGGGAAGTGAGGATATTAAGAGATGAAGAGACATCAGAGGAAGGAGCGATCTCTATGACAAGGATAGCAGATGATGACAATGAGTCAATGACAAAATCGGCCATCCAGAAGAAGACGAAGAGGAGGAGAGAAGATGCGGAGGAGGTGATGTTGTGGCTGAATCTCAGTGTTTGAAGTGGAAGAGAACATGGAAACAGTCACAGCATTCAGTCTGGAAATCTAACAATGAAGAGTTCAGCAGATTAAATTAACTCTCACTGATAATGGAAAACACTGTGATGGTGTTTCCTCCCAAAACAACATCTCATATTATCAATAATCTTTAAGAGGAGAGAGTTTTCCTTAAAGGACAGTTGTGTCAATTAAAAATGATCAATGTTATAGCTCCCTCTTGAATTGGCAGAGCTGTAACTCTAATGAATCCACAGACCTGTTTACTTTGTATTACTTTAATGTCATGTGTTCAAATGTTTCAGAGCTTGTTGGAAGAATAAAGCTCTGGAAAAACTCTTCAGACCTGTAGTTTTTTCGTAATTGAGTTTCAGACTAGAGGGTATTGTCACTGACAGTGTTATTTTTCCCATTTGGCTCTTGTGGTCCAGTCACTGAGTCAGATGTTGATTCACCACATGATACAAAAAACACTTCATTCCTCCTCAGCCAATACTCAGTGAATAGAAGCATCAGCTTTTCAGATTATTTTTAAACTTAATATGTGACTTGTGAAAGACATCAACTTGTGATGCACCTGGACACATGATGTTGTGATGTTCCCTGGGGTCAATGGGTGTTTAGGTTCTTTCAACAATCAGACACCCTCACTCAAAGCTCTCCTCTCCTGATCCACAGCCACCACGTGCTCATAAAATACTGGTGAAAGTCTATTAAAACCATATCTGACCACATGGTGTAATTATATAAACATGCAGATAGTTAGTTTAAGGATTCAGTCATCCTGTTTGCTGTGTCTCTGACTTCTTCCTCCACACATGAACACTAACCAAGCAAAGTGTTTATACCACACTGCTGATTCGTTTTGGTATTTCATGAAGCTAAGCAGCCTGGCTTTAACGACAATGAGTAAAATCATCAAATGATTTACAGACTTCACCTATTAAATACATTTTGGGCAGATGGAATTGTACAGAATGATGATCTAATGAACATGTTCACCATGAGCAATGTCTTTTGCGTTTTTCGACCCCTCAATTTTTCCAACCGTCCAGCTATCTCAAGTTTCAACTCATCCAGCAGCTGAACACACTTGTGATGTTCTGTCTCCAATGGAAATCCAACTGTTAGTTAGACACTGCTGCAGAAGTTTCCCTAGTACTTTACTTTTGTTTAATCTTGTGTTCAGTTCAACCGAAGCAGCTCCATAATATTTAATTCTAGAGACTGTGCTACTCTTCTTCATGTGAAGGCTCCGTCTGATTCATTATCAAACAGCTTTGAAAATGGGGGTGTCCTCAAACTTTTGACCAATCGTAACCCCTGTGTCCTGTATTTTTGAGATACACAAATATAATGTTAAGAATTTTTTTGAACACTGACATTTTATCACTTCTTACTCTGTTTTATTTTGGTGTAGACAGTTTACAAAGAGCACCTTGCATCTTTTCAGTGTAATAATGTATACATAATAATGTACATGGCATAAATAACCAATTTTTCTATTGTTAGCTGTGTTTTCAATTTTTTCTAGAAAAAATAAACTAAACTACACCAAAACCATGTATGTATTATCAGACCACTAAGACACAAACCCTCATGCCAAGTTTGTCTGGATGTAAAGTGGAAGTAAGTTTGGAATTCTTTTAAGAAGTAATATGTTATCATCAATTTTCAAAGTTTCTTTCAAAATTATACAATTGATATATCCTGTAAACCAGGTGCTTTTTAGATTCAGAGATGATTTTTATGTAAATTGTGTGTTTTGCAACAACAAAACTAAGACAAAGTGTCCTTTTTGAAGCCTTATGCATTACATTTATTTTGGTTAGATTTAGAATATAATTGTAAGAAATGTATTGGTCCAATCATTGTTTTAGTGCAATGATTCATTATATTCTTTTCTGATAGGAATGACATTGATTGTAAAATACAGTTTATTTGGAACCCTTTCATTCTGTATGGGAAATACTACATTCACAAATGCAACTGGACTAAAAAGAAAGCCTGAAATTCAAAATAGAAATCAGTCATTATATTGAAACATCACAAGAATGGTTTACTTCTTGTTCCATGGTTTCCTAATGTATAGGCTATACTTAGTTGTTTTGGTTGAATTGAATAATATATTTTTTTATTTGAATTGACTTTCATATAATTCAATAATTTGGATTTTTTAAACAACTTTATTAACAAATTCTGCAAACATTGCGGATATGTGCTCAACACAGAAACTGACAGTGCAATTCAATAAAAAGTCATGTAGATAAATAAATATGACTCAGAATAATTCAAAAATGAAACAATACATACACACATTAAGTCAATAAAGTATATTTTCAATAAATGGGAGGAACGCAAAGTCAAACCTGTGACGTCAGCACCGACGTACGGACGTTGACCCGGAAGTGAAGTGGTGCAGCTGTGACCTCCGCTGTGTGCATAAGGAGGAGGAAAGATGAGGGAACAGAGGAGTGGTTGTTCTTCCTCTCTACCTGGGAACACTCGGCTGGGACAGTGAACAGTGAACAGTGAGCAGTGACTAGAAGGAGCCGACACATTCACAGGAGCGGAATGTTACTGCAGACATGACACCACTGACACCGGAGGAGGACGACGGACGAAGCTAAGCGGCTCGAATACTTATTATCCCGTGTGTGTGTGTGTGCGTGCGTGCGGGCTCTGTGACAGCTCCTGTGTCTCCTCCTCATGACAGTCTACACATTTATCTGAAACCCAGCTGCCGGTGTGAAGCAGCTGCTAGCTCCGTTAGCTCCGTTAGCCTGTGACACGTCAACCTAGCCCTCATCTTCCTCCAGCCGCGCTGCACGCTCAGCTCCTGTTTCAGTGTTTCAACTTCGGAGGGTCTCTCTCGATCCATGGCTCCGATGGGTATCCGGCTGTCACCGCTGGGTGTCGGGGTGTTTCTCCTTCTAGGAATCGGTGTCATCTACCACCTGTACGCCGGGGTCATCTCCAGCCGCCTGGCTGCTTTCAGGTCAGACTCTTCTCCGGTTTCTTTACGAGTTCAGTCACCCGAGTGAGGACACAACAACTGTAATGTACACGACCAGGACACGTCACCGTCCTGCCGATCGCCTCTTCTATGAAGTTAGGCTAACATTACTACATTTTATGTCCTGACTACAGTATCTCTATGGTGTTTCAGATAGTGTTCAGTCTCTTGTGTGTGTTGTAACTCCATATCAGCTGCAAAGCATGTGATGATGTGTTAAGCTTGTACATGTCCAGGTATGAGTGGTGGCTCATATCATATAGGGTCATATATCATATCAGTTTGCATGGCTGGTGTTGTAAGCTGTCATTATATCTGATGTTCCTGTCAAACTGCAGCCTGGGGTCTTGAACCTTATACCATCACCTTCAAGTCCCAAATGCTTGTACTTCTGTCTAAAATGTAATATCTGAATTAGTGAACTACTGTCACAAACTGAGAAACAGAGTTAAAAATATTTGTTTAAATTGTTTTTGATACTTCTGCATTCTGGAAATGCCTTTTTTAGAACAACCTCGAGTGTTTTTTCTTTGCTCTAGAATCTCAAACATTTCACCAGCATCTTGTTACTTATTTCAATTTTTCTAAGATTTGTTCTGAGTTTAATGAAAATTCTACCATTTTCATATGATCACGTTTTGTCCATTTGGCAATTGTCTGGCACGTCACTAGTATGATTGTAAGATGCTGCATATCGGCACACACATATGAGCTCCTTCATAAAACTACTGGGGCAGTGTCCTACAGTTTCCTTCTTACTGGTGTCAGTGTCATCACGCTCAGTGAGAGTGAAAGCTGCTTTGTAGCCTCACACATTCTTGTTCTGTCCCTCCATGTCTGCAGACAGAGGAGAAACGTAGATCTGAGGGACCTGCTGGCAATCTCAGTGGAGGCGGCTGTACTTGGTGGCAGAGAGGTAAAACCATGTTTCTTTGGCAGATCAATGCTCACATATTAGTTATCATCACAACTGCATTTGAAATCCTTCTGAGTAGAAGCATATAATCATTGTTTCGCCAGTGTCATGAGAACACACATGATGTGGGACTGCAGACTATTTTTTTTTTCTTATTGCCTATAGAACAACTTTATCATACTAAAGAACAAATTATTAATATTTTAAACTATATGTAAACTTATCAGTTCATTATTGGTTGATTATAGGTAATGCAATTAATTTAGGGTCAATTCCAATGTATCACAAATATTGCATTGTTTCATTTTCCTTTTATCAGTAGTCACAACAATGTTTTTGTAATCTACTGGTTTCATTGTGACAACTTTTCTAGTTACTTAACTTACTTTGACTAAACTATCTTCTTACATAACTTGCATAACTTTTATTTAAACTATAGTTAGCAGATCATTTGTGGCAAGACAGTTAAGTGAAAGGAGAACTTGAGTCACTGTTGCTAAGCACAGATGTGTTGTGTAGCTCACTAAAAGTGATGTCTCCCTGTGCTAATGTTAAACCTTCTACGCAACTCTCTGAACCAATATTCTACACTGTAGTGGAATCATTAAATATTACTTTAGCTGTGGTTAAATTCAGGGGCTGCCTCCTTTGGAGGATCCGGTCTCTGTGGGCCGCATAGACCAGGAAGGCCAAACTGAAATGAGACGGTCTGGTCTACAGAGGCTTTCCATGATCAGCGTCAACAGCTTGTCCCACCCTTCTGGCTGTTGTCTAGCAACAGAGCTAAAGTTGGACACGATGAGAACGTTTTAATGGCCGCTGTTTTAAAAAAAAAAAAAACATGTGTACCATCAACTGTTCAGCATTGGAGCCATCGATTGCAGCCCCCTGAATTGGGACACAGCTTTTGACTACAGCCTCTAAAAAAATAAAAACACAGCTGTACATCTGGGCTCCTTGAGCTGTATCCGATTTAGCAGCATTTAAGTTACATTTCTCCTTCTCCAGGTGAAGAAGGTTCATGAGGAAAATGGCCTGAAGGAGAGGTCAAAGGGTAAGACGAGGGAGGGAGCCAGTGAGCTGCTGACCAACGGTGACCTGCAGTCCCACAGAAAGATGTATAACCTCATAAAGAACACCTTCCCTGAAGTCACGGTGAGTACGAGCACTGGAGCTGTTGTAAAAGTTTCTTTTCTTCTTTGTGTTACATAGCTGCTGCTGTGTTGTCGTTAATTGTAGAATGTGGAAACTCCAGAAATACTTGTTTTTAAAAGATGAATGTCAACTGTCAATTTGACCAATTATCACAGAAGCAGAAGGGGACGAGAATGTGTCCTGAAATAGAACACCCTGCATGTGCAGGACCCTGCTAGAGACTGGTATCGACCACAAAGCTGCCAAAGGCAAGAGGGAAAGAACAATTTTTTGCAGTGTCCCTCAGTATTTTTTTTTTTTTGTATCTTGCACCATATCCGTAAATCCGTGATGGTTACTCACGACAAACTGATACTTTTGGAATAATTAAATTTTTTTTTACTGGTCCCAGCTGCTCTAGCAACTTTCAGAAGCTCCTTCACCAATTCTCCTTCTGAGTGAGGTTTCAGCATTCAGAAGGAGAATTTGTGTCATATCAGCTCACTCACCACAAAACTTACCCGACTAACATTGGGCCTCATTCACTAACATGTGAGCAGAAATGTTCTTACTGTCCCAAGAAAATAAGTGCATTCGCAAAATCGCCGCCGGCTTCATGACACGTGTGTGCAACCGCCGATTTTGTTCTCACCGCCTTGCGTATGTTTGTGAATCAGAAGCATTCTAAATCGACAGGCGCGTGTCCGCTCTCTGTAATTCGCATACTGCCAAGCCTCTATTTCTCCATAAAAGGACATATGTTTGTCATGAAGTTGAAGTTATAAGAGAGAAAAAGAATTTCAGCACAGAAATTGAAACTATTGTGTAGGAGGTGGAAGCCACAAAAGGAACACTTCTCTATAGTGTGGCCTCCAGAGTGACGAGGTTTAAAAAGAATTGCTACATTTCAATATCTCAACTGGTATAGTTAAAGACAATAAATGATGAGGATGCAAGGGTGTCCATTATATGGTAATTTAATACATTTGGTCAATGCATTAGTAAATTAAATTATTTTTGTCTATTAAAGACTTTTTTAGAGTTTGAACATATTATGCATTTAGTTAAAAGGGTGTGTGTTTACATATTCTAGGACAGCCGGGCCTTCATTTGTGTGTACGCATAGTCTGAGGAGGTTCTAAATATCTTTGTACTCTCGAAATCGAACTTTTGTCCTAGTTTCACTCTTTCTGGATCAAAAATCTTCCCAATCTCCCTGTTTATTGGGAAACAATGAAATAACTTAGAATATCACACAAATAGAACCACAACCAAACATTTCCTCCACAAAAGAATACATTTTCTCCAAGTCTGTGTGGTTCTTTCTTTGAAATCAACATTTTCTTGCAGTCTTTTCAAAGTTCTGATAATGTGGTGCTGATGTGCCAAAATATTACATATTTATTTTCACTCCAGTAAATTATAACTTAACAAGATGCTCTACATTCATCCTCTTAACCATCCTAACATCTTAGGGTCACAATTGTTTCTCCCTTCAATTGGCCCTAATACTTCTTCATACTCTTTAACTAGAAATGCTGACGGTCTTTGACTTCAACAAAAAAAAATGTCCTTCTATATTTTTATATATTTATTAATTTGATCTATTTTCAAAAAAAAAATTGTAATTTTTTTTGTATTTCTGAGTAGTTTTGCAGGGTGGATCAAACTGCCTTGTGGGGCCTTTTATATGGCCTGGAGGGCAGAAGGACCCCACCCCTGATTAAGTTTAAATCCAGCTGGAAAAGCCTAGAACATAATGCCTTCCCACTGTCTAAAGTTTAAAATAAGCCTGAGGCATAGGACTCATAATTCTGTCTGCATGTGTTTGCTTTCAGGTGAACAGTGAGGAACATGACAGCATGGTGGATAACGAAGCAACCTGGAGCCGGGACATTCCAGCTGACATACTAGACAAGATAGAAGGAGGCAAGGAGGCTTCTTCTGAGAGCGTCACAGTGTGGATCGATCCTTTAGACGCCACACAGGAATATACAGGTGAATATGTCACTGGAGTCTCACATCCTCATTTTAAGGATCTTTTTAGAGGTCATATTAGACCATAATGTTCCACCTGTTTGTGTGGTACAAACTGAGAGGTGGTATTTCTCTTTAATAACTATAATAAGAATGAGAGCTGAGCACAAGTTGAAGTAAAACATTGGGTTTAGATCTGGGTTCACAGTTAAAGCTCATGGGAGTCATAGGTACATGTGAAAAATGGATTTGGGTGCACTGGTGGTGTAGGGTCAGGGCTGGGCCATAAAATGATAGCGATAATTATCGTGATATAACTTTTCCTTGATAGATTAATTCAAAGGTGACATTGAGTTATATTGTGAATTTGCTTTTCCCATTCTAGAAATAATATTTTTGTAAGAAAAAAAACTAAAGACTTGACTACACCATCCATAGTTCTGAATCTTCTCAGCAAAGCTCAGTGAGCACAACCTTCAGGAGGCAGCTTCTCATTTGTAGCTGCTGATGTTCTATAGTTTTAAATGGATACAGCAGCTCATGTCACTTGTTGCTCATTCTACTTCTGATATGATACTGGATAATTCCACCACCAATGTAAGCTTGCGTGTATCTTTCTGTTTGGCGAGCTGGATGCATAACTAGATGACATGGTGCAAATCTTCTTGAACACAGCCTCCTTCGTTTTAACTGATGAGGTGTTGCCAGACTGGCAGTGCCAAAGTCAGTCTGAACACATAACTGGTTACAACAATACCAAGAACACAGTGCCCTCGTATTGAGTTTGGCTGTGGAGGACTACGGACTGATCACCTGCCATTTTAGTTCAATGTCACTATCACTATCCTGATTGTTGTGGATATTGACAGGATGTGATGAAACTAGAGTTAACAAGTAGATCAATGACATCAGATGTTTGTTTTTTTTAATTATGTTTTATGATTTTTCTATTCTTTACGATCCTGACTTTGACTCATCTCTCTCCACAGAGAACTTGGTTCAGTATGTGACCACAATGGTGTGTGTGGCAGTAGATGGCAAGCCAGTCATTGGGGTCATACACCAGCCATTCACTGGGTTCACTGGTAAGCATGTGTTCTTCCACACCTTTTACTTCTGCATGTTAAACATCCACCTTCTGAACTTTACATGGTTGGTTTCTGGTTGTGGCTAAACCATACGGTCTAAGATTTCTGTCATATCTCTCCCTCAGCCTGGGCGTTTGTGGGTCAGGGATCGAATATGCATCCCCGCTCGTCCTATAGCATCAGCCCTCCAAGTGTGATTGTGTCACGTTCCCACTCTGGAAAAGTTAAGAGTTATATTCATGATGCTTTTGGAAACAGCACAACAATCACAGAAGCTGGTGGAGCAGGTTAGTAGAACATTCTTTCATATTTTCCAGTGTGTGACATTTAAAAGTATTGCATGTACAGTTGACGCTTAAATGCTGTTAAATACTGTATATTTTTTTCCTTCCCAGTAAACATACACATAGTCTTTACTGTGGACCACAGAAGTCCATTCATTACAACATATACTTCTTAATGTTTCTGTCTCAAAGGACAGAGGCTAAATCTGTATATTTATGGTATGATTTTTGAAATGGGACGTCTGTTACACTCTTATTTTGACTATTTATCTGGTTTATTTGCCATTTTTATCAATTCATGATCTGATATTTGTCATCTTTCTCTCAGGATATAAGGTTCTGGCACTCCTGGAGATGCCAGCAGATGAAAAGTCCTCTATAGACCAGGCAGATATTTATGTCCACATCACCTTCATTAAGAAATGGGACATCTGTGCTGGTGCAGCTCTACTGACGGCACTGGGTACTGTAACAGTTCTTATATCCCATTGTGTGCTGTCCTTTTCAGTTTCAAATTCTGGTTTTCTTCATTTAGATTACAAACAAAACTCCTTTTGGTATGGACACACTTTGTTTACTGGACTACATTCCAGAATTTTAAGTTTCAAATTCTCATTGTTCTTCTATAACATTAAATGCTCCTAACTAAATGAGCAACAATCAAGTTCGAGATCATATTTAGAAATTGTTAATTGAGAGTTTAATGCTCAGAAGTTGCTTCTTCAAGACTGTGTGGGTGTGATGTGATCACATTCGATTGACAGGGCTGGCAACAAAAGCAAATGGTCCCCACAACTGTCATCAGACTTAAATGTTGGTACATCCTGATTGGTACCTGAACGTCTGATATTGTTGTATGTGACATCACATTTTTCCAACTAAGCCCTGCTCATTTTAAACCAGTGAGAAGAGATCTCTAATGTCAGGTTCTGTTCAAACTTGCAAATATTGGTGTCTAATGGCAGCTAATGAACTATGAAATATAATTTGTTAAACCCTGAAGCACAGTCCCATGCCACTCCAGATTTTAATTATCCATTCTCTTCAGTTGGTTAGTTAGTTTGTCAGGTTATGTGTCAATGACTTATAAATCACAGAAGGGCAACATTATGCTGTTCTTATTAGCATTTGAGCTACCCAGCCTGAGCATGTTGTCAGAGGAAAATGGCTGCCATCTATGAAAATCATCTATGGCCAGCAGAATCCCACTGAAGTCACTGATTACAGAGCTCAATCATACAGGCTTATGCTCCTTCTGGTCCAACAGTGACATCCCTGCACACAAGTCAATCACTATCCAGAGTGTTCAGGGTTTTGGTTCCTTGATGATGGAGTAACCTGCCAAATGCACGAGCGTCCCCTCTCTATCTTCAAGAGCCTCTGGAAGACTCCTCTCGTCTGAGAGCAGCTTCTCTCCTAACACGTCTAACCCCCTAATATGTCAACCTACTGTGACACTTTTTAACCTGATCTCCTGAACTTTGTCTTATTGAACCGATTTAGCATTTAGTCATTACTGAAACTCTCCGACTGTACTAATGCTTTTGTGTCTTTCAGTTGTAAGTTGCTTTGGATAAAAACATCTGCCAAATGAGTGTTTAGTAATAAGGGCTGTTTACATTTTTATTGAATGTGTCTCTATCATCTCTGTGTTGACTTAAATGTTTGTAGTGCACCGTACTAAGGACAGATTATTACTATGATTGTAGGAGGCCACATGACGACCCTGACGGGAGAGGACATTGACTACAGTGGTGCAGCACTCAACAAAGGAGGACTGGTGGCCAGTGTGGGTGTGGACCATAAGGCTGTTCTGGAGAGACTACCCAGCTGGGACCCTGACATGCACTGAAACACACAAACCAAGAGCCAGTGGTTGTGATACGTGGCGGCCCTTTTTCTTTCAACTAGGATTGGTCTGGAAACGTTAAACAATTCTGCACGATTTCATCATCGTGGGTCACCAAACATCTACTTGTCAGGTGATTGGAGTCACTGTCACTCAGCAGGACTGTGGAACTGAAAACTGGACTGGCTCTCACTCCACACTTCTCCACACATACATACGTGCAGCTAAGAGACATGGTGCATCTTCCTCTTCACATACATACACAGTGAACACTGGACAACAGTTGCCATCCCAAAATCCCTTTCCTTCATCTTCAGAGGATAACAGGATGACTAATGTGAAGAGTTAAACCGAGGAGCACAATATTGAATACAAAAAACCCTTTGGATTTCCAGATATGTGTTTCTATTATCATTTTATCAAGTCCCATCTTCATCACAAAACAATCACAACATCACCACTTCATGAATGTGAGTCTGGGAAAATGTTTGCAAAAAGGGTAGTCCTAAAGAGAAGTAAAGTTTTCTGTAGATTATATTATTTCACGAGTCATAGCAAAGCCCAGCTTCATCAAGTTAACAATTTTGCTAAAATACAACCAAACAGTTTAATCCCAAGTTATTAGGATCGAGATGTGTTTTTTTTTTTTTTTTTCTTGGAATCATGAAACAGTCTTTAAAGCTTTATTCTACAATTAAAGGTTTGATGACAACAATGTGCTTTATTACTCTTTCTCCCCTTTTCTGCTGCAGTTTTGATCTGATGGGTAAAAGAAAAGAAAGATGCAGCAAAGTCTTATGCAGGGTCAACAAATGCAGTCACTCAAGCCTCCTATAAACGTCTTGTTTTTCTGTAGATCAGTAGATGCTAACTCTGGAAATGCACTTCTTGATGTTTCAGTCATTTTGGTTTGTGTGTTGAAAATTATATCAGTGTGTGCCATTTATTGTTACCCCTTCATGTCTATCATAGCAGAGGCGATGGATCCTTGTGTTGGTTTTTGTTCTTTTGTGTGTCACATTATCGTCTGCTCTTTCCTTCCACTGCTGCCTTGCTTAAGAGATGTAGGGAGCTGCTAGGCAAGAAAGACCACACAATACATATTGTGACGCCATTGTGTCACAATACTTTCAATTAAGTCAAATTTAGTTTTCCCATTACCGGTTATTGCCTTTTCAACTGAGGATGATTAAAGAAAGAAGATGACGATGGCAAAGTGTTTATTGAAGCCTTCTAGGGGTCTAATCAGTCAGAATAACTTAAAAACATCCAAGTTTTTCTTTGTTGTATTTTATCAAACCACCACCATAACATATCCTTTACAAACTGTTTGGTTCGGATGGACTCGTACATGTCTTACCTGTCCAGAGACTGGTCCTGTTCACTATGTACAATCTCAGTCAAGAAGAGACTTGTGAAATGTTCTGTTCATCATATTCCGTTGGAGTCTGGACTCTGCCCTGTGTTACAGTACATTGTGTACTTGCATGGTTGTGTTCACTTTACACAGCAGAAAAAAAGAAGTCACTGGCTTGATCAGTACTGTCTGCCCTGAGTGTGTCTGTGTTTTATACTGGCACTTGTACAGCAAATATTTCCATTGTGTTCCAAAACAAACTCAGACATAAAGTTGGTTGTGTTACTTTTGCCGTGAACCCATGTGAAATTTAAACTCGCCTCAATTTCTTGAAGATAGAAGTGACTTGTTTCATGTTCTGTTCTGTCGCAGCACCCTGTGTGTTGTTAAAAACCTTGTATAGATTCAAAACAAATGTGTCGAGGGTTAAGAGTTAAGTACTCAGAACATGTTCTGCCTGAAGATTATAATAGATGAGGAGGAGAAGAAGCTGTCAGAAAGATAAATACCTGTCTGGATGACGTGGCTCAATTCAAAGAAGCAAGCAGCTTCAGGGTCCCAGGTGGAGCTGTCGGAGTTTGTGTGCTGAGTTTCAGTTTGAAGATTTGAGTGCCTTTAATCTGCACAACACAACATTGTCGATGGAGGACGACGTTGGCCACGGCACTCAGCATGTGCTCTTTTAGATGTTGCTTTGATAACAATGAATGATAAACAATTAAACTGTTGTTACAGTGACATTTAAATAGCACGGTTATTGTTTGAATGGACATTTGAATACTTGGATTCTGCTACACATGTACTGCATGAAAGACATTTTGAAATATAAAAAGATTAAAGGGAACTTTCTGCTTATTTTAGACTTTGATGTCTGTCCACGGGTTTTTGGGGAAGGACTAAAAAAAAAAGTTGGACAAAAGCTTTCGTGGCTCCAGAGGGTAACGGCAAAGGCAAATATCTTCAAGTGATGTCATGTGACTAACAATATCATAGAAGTGCATCACAAAAGCTCACCCAGGGTTAAGGTGGGAGGCATAACTGCAGATTTTAAAAGAGAGCATGATGTGCTGTCCTCATTAAGGACATTAGGGACAATTGGGCAGATTGTTCAGCTCAGGGATTTGAATCAGCTGAAATGGAAACAAGTGGCCTCTTGGGTATGTATACATGTATACATTTATACATGTTTACACAGTTGTGTGGTTAAACTGACCCCTGTATCTGAATATACCACAGCATCATAATACTTCAAGGAGGATTTTTTCCCAGAAAACCTAAACCCAAACATTTCCATTTGTCAAAACAGCCACATTATTTAAGTACAAAAATACGGTGAGAACTAAATTTCAGCGGAACTCTTTTAATTTGCTATTGAAAATTGAGGCACTACGGGCAATGGAAGAAAACAAAAGCGAATGAATCAGCCTCATAATCAGGAGTGGTAAGATCTCAATTAAGAGATCTCCGTCTCCGATTTGAAAGAATGTATAAAACTATAAAAATATATAAAACTACGACTAAAATAAATGTCCTCGTTTATTTGAGCTGATTGTTTTTAAGAACATTAAGAATGTATTGAGCACATTAAGTTGATATTTAAGTACAAAAATATAAGCTATACCTATATATATATATATATATTTAAAAGAAATCTTGATTCAGTTTGGTATTGAGTTATAAACTGAGGCTGGTTTTACAATACTGATCCAAATGTGTGCAGAATATAAATAAAACAAAAACACATTAACTTAAAGGTGTGTGTAGAATCTAGTGGTGAAGTTGCATGTTGCAGATGAATACTCCTCACCTCACCGTCCCCTTCCTTACATGAAGGAGAACCTGTGGTAACCTTCAGTTGTATAAAAACTCAAAAGGTGTTTAGTTGGTCCAGTCTGGGCTACTGTAAAAAACATGGCGGACTCCGTAGAGAGGACAATAGATCCCTTTCACTTAAATCCTACACACTGAACCTTTAACAAACAGTTGAGTTAACGTAACAAAGGCCTGACCTTTCACACCCACACTATAACTTTCCCCCAATGAGCACTCATGTCTTCGTTTCAAGAGATGTGATAAGACAGCGCAGATTTTTTTTCTTATCATAGATTTATTTATATTTTTATGTTAAGTTTAAATTTTATGCACAAAACTTACACATTTTCGTTTCTCAACATGGTCCATCAACATTGATTCTAAACATGATGTCGATAAGTTTCAGGACTAGTGAACTATGAAGATAATGTCTAATAATGTTAATAGAGTTTAACAAATAAATTGATAGACAATATAATGACACTACACATCCCAAGGGACCATAATTTAACAATTAGTACTCAGAGAAGAGCTGTGTTAAAGTACTGATGGTGTTCTTTTGTTGAATATATACAGTTTGTGGAGTAAAACATTAGTCTCTCTGTTCCCTGAGTACTTCAACTGGTCTCATCCCTCTTCTTGAGAATAACAGCCACGAAAAAGTCAGGAGGAGAGTTCACGTCCTTTATTCATTCTATTATCATGACAAAACATGGGCCTCTTTTGGGTTGGGGACAGGTGGTTCCACATGGGGAACATGAGACAGCCATTAGGCGGATACAGGAAGTCCAAAAAAACGTTATTCAAAACACAGCGTTTATCTCCAGGTGAGATTCGGAGAAGAGGTGATGTCCTCACAACATCGCTGTTTTAAACCTTTAAAGATGGTTTATTAGGCATTTGTGCTGCGAAAAGAAATCACATGATTCTTAAGTATAATGAAATTACACACTTTAATCACACGGAGATGTAAAAAGAAAGTTAGCACAGAATTATAGTATATAGAATATAGTTTTGTGTACATATTGCAGTGGTACACATTTACAGTTATCATCATCCACCAGATAAGACAGCTGAATAAATTAACACATTCTGGTTGAGAACTTGCACAAATTCAGTTTAATCAGTTTAATAGGTGCTGCATTAGGGGAGGAAATGTGTTTGTGTGTTCAGAAACTGATTCTGTACATTACTGTACTAATACTTAAACTGACCGGACAACTTGCTGAGAACAGGTTGCAGAGTGTCCTCTATGTCTGTCCTCTGGGCGATGAAGTCTGACGCGGCTGGGTGTTGGACACTCTGAATCCAGTCGGACTTGGCAGAACATGCACGCGTACAGATGTTCTGTGCAGGAATTTAAAGAAGAGACACAATAAACTTAGAGGGGAAAAAAACAGACAATGAAACACTGACATTTCTGTTAATGTGTAAAAGTAGAAGTAAATAGTCGGAATAGGGCTTGGCTTGAATTGATGGCCACTAATGGAACTTTAGAGTACAGTTTTATCATTCACACATTCACCCAGTGCATCTACTTGCAGTAGTGTAGTGTAGTCTACACTGGGATCGAACTACTGACCCAGTTTAGTAGACAACCCGCTCTACCTCCCTACCCACTCACTAATACTGTACGTTTGCAGTGACATGACTACAGTATTTGTAATAACTGACCTCATGAATAAACAGACAGACAGACAGACAGGTTTTCTATTCAATTGTGGTTTCCCACACGATGGCAGTAATGCCACAAATATTATTGTGTTCAACACCAAAACAGAAAATTACTAGAACTAAGACATTAGTTAATACAAAATTTATGATATTTGGACTTTTGCTTAAAGAAAAAATTAAATTAACTTTGTTCTTATTTTGAGTGCCCACTCCTCTCTCACCACTGACTACTTGCATGGTGTAATGTGGAAGGACATTTAGTTTCCCTGTGTGTAGCTTTGTCAAGTGTATGATGACGATGAACCTGAGATATTTAATGAAGTCAGAAAAGAAAAGGAGCTACATTCTTCATTTATTTGGTCAGTGTGAGAAAGAGTGTTAGAGCCGACGGTTCAAGTTGAACTTGTGAGGTAGCATCACAGTGATCCTGCAGCGAGGCAGAGCTGAGCTTAGGCAGGGAGCCATTTGGATGTCAACAGGTACAAACTCAGAACTATGGCTTCGGGGGTAAACTCTAAAATGTGGATCCCATTTACAACTTATGAAATGTTAAAACGGCTAAACCAATAGATACTCTTTAATTTCAGTGTTGATCCCAATTAAAGAAATGTGTTACCTTCTCTTCCTTTGTGAGGCTCCTCTCTGAGTCTGAAATAATGTTCTTAACAAAGGCTAGATATGACATCAGGTCCTGTTTAGCTTCTGTGTGAAGATAAACATACATAGAAATGAACAGTTACATACATCTTTACAAATCAAAGGTTGCTGAAGATAACAGCAGAATGTCACCGGCCCATACCTGCCAGGGTGAGGCAGTCTACACAGTCTGTCTTGGAGTATCTCCGAGCCAGGTCTACAGGCCTCTCCCCCCTGAAGGTTGTGGCCTGCATGTCAGCTTCCTGTTCAAGCAGAGTCCTCACTGTTTCCACGTGACCCCAACAAGCCGCGAGGTGCAGGGATGAATAACCTGAGACACAAAGGCGATCGAACTAAGGCCAGTGCAGGTGGCTAAGGTAAATGGTATATATACTATATTTATATCACAGTTTTCCAGTCTTATCGACCCTCAAGGTGTTTTATACATTCACACACACTCATACTTTACATTCATAAATCTTCTTTTACACACACTGCTGGCACAGTCGCCAAGTGTTCAGTATCTTCTATCAAGGACAGTTTGGGAAGTGGACTGGAGGAGCCTGGGATTGAACCCCCAACCTTTATGCTTTTAAATAGAAAAAAAGATTTCTATCACAAAAATGTATCAAGTGCATGTAGCTGACAGGGTCACTGTCAGATCCTGTGGAGATAATGACTCTGGTTTTCCAGTGATCTGATTGGGCAGACTTCCAGGTCAGAGCAGTAACCATGATGATTAAGCCTGGTAGGAAGTGAACAAGCTTTGTAGGACTAAACAAAACAAACAGAGTTAAACGGGAAGTTTTGTTGATAACCACAAATCCTGCTCCATAGTACAGCCCCAGAATGTGGGACCATTGTTAACTGTGACATAAACTAAGTAACTGTTTGAATTGTAAAGTGAATGCATTGTAACCTGATTTACAGTCACATTTAACTCTACAGTGAGTGACATCCACCTGGTGCTGATGGATAAAATGGAAGCATGGCTGATACAGTGTGTGGAGAAGTGTATCACATCTGATCATAGCAGCTATGAGTATCCTGTACATCCTACTGAGAGAATGTTAGCGCAGAAATTAAATTGAACAGCCACTGTGACATGGGCATTGATTCTGTGTATTAATTTGTCCAGTATACACACAAATAGAGACGTATATATGAAACAGACATACACATATATTGTGTGTTCATACATACATGTGTGTTTGGATTCATTTCGAATGATCACATTAGCCAGAGATAGCTGGTGAACTTGAACTGCTATATTTAATCTCCAGTTAGCATTGCAGTTATAGTCTCACTTCCTCATTGGGGAACCAACTTTTGTCTCTTTATGTTAACAGACAGTCAACCTGATTAAGCCTGAGCAGTTATGAAGGACAAAGGAATGACACAAATCAACGTAGAAATACTTAAATGAATACATGTAGAAAACGTAAAATGAATATAGGTAGAAATATATGAACAAATGAATCGATGCATGTAAAAATTCATAAATAAATAAATAGAGGTAGAAATATATTTTTTAAATGTAATAATATACTGTATGTAGAACTGCTGAGTAAATGAATGTAGAGATACAGAAATAGATACATAGATGTAGAAATATATAAATAAATGAATGTATACATGTAGAAGAATACTGTAATAGTATTTGTCATTGTACATTTCAGATTTTATTTATAAATAAACGTTGTCCTTGATAAGCAGAAGCCTATTTCATATAATATATAATCTGATCTAAATAACTGTACCCAGGTCTCACCTCTCTCAGTCTGCTCGTTGACCTGAGCTCCTCCTCTCACCAGCTCCCGGACGATGGCGCTCTTTCCCAACATGGCGGCGGTTAACAGAGCACTTCTCCCAAACTCGTCCTTCTTACTGAAATAATCTTTTACCTGCGACTCGTCCGCGACACGCTCAGCTTGTAAATACTGCTTGATAGTGTCCAGGTCTCCGGACAGCACACATTTAAAGATTTCTTCCTGAACAGACGCCATGTTGTCACTCACTTATTTTAGCTGGGAGGCAGACAGGAAGCTGCTGTTGTCATGGTGACAGCGTCATCCACGCTCTAACCTGAGGTTTCTTTAGCTGTTTTACTTTAACATGATCCACTGGGACGGTTATTAGAGAACAAATGTCACAGCTTGGTTTTCCACAGTTTAATTGAGTTCTATAAATAAAATCTTTTACTGTAATAATCTTTCTCAGCAGTTGGAGCGTTGCATCCTCTCTGTCCCTCCTCAGTGAAACCATCAGATATGAACTTACTTCATTTATGACGGTGGTGTCTCCTCATGAACCTCTTCCCTGCAGCTTTACTGTAAAATTAGCTTTTTATTTTATAACGCTGCTGGGGCTCGTTTGTACCAGGATCTCTGCTTTGTCTCACCTGTCACAGCTGTAGTTTCTCTGTTTTTGTGCTCGACTCAGCCTCCGTATGAAATCATTGGGCTTAGTAGTAACAGGCATAAGTTATGTTATCAGAAAAAAAACGTTTTTTAAACTCAAAATGAACATGTGCTGTTTTGACAAAGTATTTACAGTAACTCAAATGACACAGTTTTCCATTATATTCATCCAGCTATCCATGATTCTAATGTAGGAACATTTCTGGATCAGATTAATTTAACATTGATTAAAAATGTATCTCAGAAAAAGTTTGAAATGATGATGTGCAGTTTGTAGAGAAAATTAAAGAAATAGCCATATGCTTCATATTCATCCTGTTTTTAATGCTAATGAAGAAAGTGAAAACTTGAGCCTGTAGAAAATAATGTTGAGATAAAATAGAATTATTGTTTGTATTATATTTATCCAGTTTAATGTTTCTTAAATGTTTCTGAGGAGGCTTTGTCGACTCAAACACTTCACCCACCCCTCCATCGGCATAGTGGTGAGGAGATAATGAGTGAACTTTCATTTTTGGGTGAACTATCCATTTAACATATGTACAAATCCTAATAAATTAGTAATAATGTTGAATTTTTATATTTTGGGTCGATAAAAGAAAACTGTGTTATCCCAAATAACAGGTCATGATAATCAAGTTATAATTTATTTTCATGAAACATCCATCAATATATTGACAAAAAATGAAATGAAATCAAGTTGAGAGATTACTTCAATTTTCCAGTCTTCAGTAGATGTTCCACCCTGGTAGAAACTGAGTGCGTGTATTGTGCAGTTCAGAGTTGGGGATGTAATTCATACGCTAACACCTCAGTCAACCTGTTTGCCTTCCGTCTCTCAGCTCTTATCGGGTCTGTCCATGTCATCTGTGTCGAAGCTGAAGGGTTTATCGTAGCCCATCAGGTGATTGTAGTTGTGTGGGATGGGGAACAGGTCTGGGTTTACCAGCATCCCCGTGTTGTTGACGTAGAAGGTGGTGAACATCTTGCTGACGTCCGGGATCTTGACCTGGCTCTGGTGAAACGTGTACTTTTTTTCTGTGAGGAAGACACTGTAGGTGATGGCAGTGTAGGTGTCTTTGTCTGGGTTGTGATAGAGACGGACCACGTAGCCCTTGGTGATGAAGTGGAGGAAGACGGGGGTGAGGAAGGTGAAGAAGCCGATCATGCCACAGAAAGCGGCCTGAAGGGCGAAGCTCTTTACGCCGAGTCCGGTCTTCAGGAGGATTTGGGGCATGACGAAGAGGCTGGCCCCGCTGGTGCTGTAGGAGAACATCTTCACCCCTGACAGAGAGAGAAGATTCAGAGAGTTGCTATAGATACACTTTATCCATCAGCACCAGGTGGATGTCACTCACTGTAGAGTTAAGTGTGACTGTAAATTAGGTTATAATGCATTAACTTTACATTTAAAACTTAATCAATCAGTCACTTAATTTATGTCCACTCTGTCTATTAAAAAACATGTACAAGTTTGTCAGGTTGTTGAGGAAACTTCTAAAACTTTAAGAAATGCGAAAAAGTTACTTTAAGACAGAGTTAAGACCTAATTACAACAATAAGCAGATAAAGGAAAAGAGAGACAACAAAGTGTTTTCTTTTTCTTTCAAATGTAACTTACCTCTCACAGCGGTGCCCAGGGTGCCAGTGTAAATGAGGTTCCCATCCCCGGAGTGTGTCTGCACAGAGAGAGAGCGGCTGGATGGACACAGAGACCGCACCTGCCACAAAGAAACAGAGGACACACATGAAAAAAAGCCGTCTTTGGCACCGACTGGCGTGTGACGTGCTGTGATGAGCAACCGCAACCGCGCCATCAATTACTGGCACTGATGAACAACTCCAAATAAATGCAGAAATATTCTTGCATGTTTACACGAGTAAATAACAGTTTCCTCAGTAAGTAACTCCTGCAGGTCATGTTGTTGTCCCACTATAACCTGCATAATGGTTAACTACAGGACGTGTATTCTTTGTGCAGAATGTCTGGTTATTTCACTGTCACATATCTGTAACGTGCACAGTCTGCAGTCACTGTTGAGGTGAGATAATCGAGCAGACGTCCCGTCAGGCATGAGCAGTCGATTCCAGTCAGACTGATCTGAGCCGCTGGTGCTAACTAAGCTAATCTAAGCAAGCGCTGTTTGCATTAGCCGTGTAAAGATGTCCGGTGACGCATTAGTTCAATGGGTGCACTGTGTGTCTGTGGAGAACCCCCGTATCCGTCCACAGTTAAATACCTGGTTGTTAAGGCTGAGGAACGACCTTCTGACAACATGTAGCTGTTTCCGGCTAACTCCTCCGATTAAAGAGCCGGGACACAGCGGCCCGTGCTGTCCGGCCGAGACCACAGTGTAACGGAGCGAGGCAGAGACGAGACCGGGTCGTAGCCTCCGCAGGACACTCGCAGAAAACATTATTCTTCAGTTCACGACCCAAACTGATCCATTGACTTTCTAAATCCACACACGCCGGAAAACACTTCTTTGTCGATATTACACACCAGCAAGAGAGGTGTGTGTCGCCACCTGCTGGACAGGAGGATCACGAAAAGGACAGAAGTGCAGGGGATGCTGCCCGTGTCAAGTTTCACGTTTTATTCGTCATGTGCAGTGAACACAGGGTCAACAGGACAATGGACGGTGTTGGACAAGCAGAAACCACTCAGCCCAGCAGTGCAGAAAACAGACGTGCAGAGGGTTGTTAGTCATGAGTTGACTGTTTAGGAAGGTTAGGAACCTGATGGTGTGATGAGAGAGTAGCAGAGCGCATCAACAAAATAACAATATTTACAACATTGATGAGAAAAGACAGATAGTACAGATAATGTATCAATGTTTAAAGTCAGTCATGTCAGCATCCATCCATTATTCACTGAGTGCAGAGAGGGCCTGTCAGGATGGTCTTGCTGTGTTACATGGGAGCAAAAAAGAAGTTAAAGTTGCATCCAATTACTGTAAATCAGGAAACATGGAGACAGTGAGTGTGATGTCAAATGTCAGATGCTGGTGTTTTTTTACAGAAACCTTATTTTCCTGAGCCCTAAGTCTTCAGACTCGCTGTTCTTATACAGTTTCTCCTCTTATACACTGAGTCACATCTACACCGTCAGGCAGGTTTATGATGGAGATCTAGAGCCTATTACTCCTCCAACAAAGAACAGGAGTGTGTGTCTTGGCTCGGTGACAAAGTGTACAACTTCATTTGCAGCTGATTGGATGTTTATTGTCTTAGTTTGATCCACAGCTCTGGGATCAGACTGACAGCTGCTTGAGTAAACTTTCAGTGTAATATAATAACATGTAAAAGGCCTCCTCAAGTGAGGGTGTTTAGTGGTAATAGCAGAAACATCCTATGATCCTGGGGTCCACTACAGCGACAACAGGGTCCTCAAATTTAGAGAAAGATAAACCTAAATCCAGAAAACTCTTTATCAAGAAAATGTACAGTGCAAAAAAAAAAAGTAAATACACACAAAGGCAGATTCAAAATCAAATGAGATCAAAAAGCTCCATAGCTAACTCTGACAGATAAACAACTGACACCTCAACATCTGCTGCTGGTCGGCCATTTATCATCAATACAGTGGAGGACCTTCCAACTTATGGGATATTCAACATCTTGTCCTAATTTCTTAAAGAAATAATACTCAAATAAAGTGATTCAATGTTAATTGATCATAAGATGACATGACAAGAATGAATGAATTATGAATATCTAAAGCTGCTGGTTGGGACCACAGCACAAGTGGGGATACAATTTATACTGTGTCTGTATCATTGCAGCTGACTTTAAACGTTATCACGTCAGTTATGGCAGTGGCTGTGACAGGTCCTTCTGTTAAATAAAAAGATCTTGGTTTGGCTACATCAGTGCTGGAACTGGGAGATAATGGGGCTGCAAAACCAAGTATTGACGACATACTGTGCTGCTACTTCAAGTTGTTCCATATCCACACAAGTGCAGCATCTCCACTCATCCAGCAGATGACAGCATGTTACTAAGATTTCTCTCAGAGTGGGTACTGACTCCGAAGTCTCATCAGGCTGCAAACCTTCAGATGCATAACAATCTATAGAAGTAGTCACTGCACTGTATATACTGTATGCTGCACGAGTGTGGTCTGCTGTTATGCCACAAACAACATGTAGTCATTTCAACCACCACTTTTCTTTGACATTTCAAACAGTCCATTTATCACCAGAGCTATACACAGTAACAGTCACTTTAACTGGTGAAGGACATTGAGACATTGAGACATCTATGTCGCCTATGTGCTGAGACTATATGATAAATGATAAGATATAATTGTGTGTTTTATGGGTGGCATTTGTCTGTTCATTTTTTTTTTATTGTCATCGGGTCTCTCAATCTCCTTTTACAGTGGCTTTATCAATGTATTATTCATTTGTGTGTCTCATATTAAAGACGTTGGGATAACTTCATAATTTTGTCAATCAATAAAATTCATCTGTGCTTAGCCATCAAAACGTAAACATTTGACTGTTCTAGCGCATATTGAATATGTAAGACTGCCTGCATCTGCCTGAGTGCATTTCTAGTTGATTGATTAAACAGTCTAATAAAAGTTTAATGGGTTGTAGCTCAACTTCAGATATATATAAAGTGAACAACAAATTTATATATTTATGTCTGATCATTTAACAGCAATGATCTGTATTGTCATTACTGTTAAATGATGAATTTTTCTCCAATAAAAGAAAATACCATAAAATAATAGAGTAACATCTCCTTTAGGGTGGTCCCTCCTCACTGCACCCCTATTAGTTCACAATATGAACAATGAACAATGAACAATGAAATTTCCATTCAGCTAGAGTACCGGGAGAAAACCCACACAGACATGCAAACTTCACACAGAAAGACCACAGCCAAATTGGGATTCAAACCAGGAACCTTCTTGCAAACTTAGATAGTCTAATTAAATTGATCAGAGTCATATAAGATTATGTGTCTTTATAGTCAATGGATCTCTGTTATCAACTTCAGAAGAACACACACACACGTTTCCATTGGAACTTTGGTGAGACCTTGAGAACCAGAAAATAAGCCACAATTCCTGAACCTGGTTCAACTGGTAAAACTGCAAACACTTGTCTGGTTGGTCTGCGTAACACCAATGACTCAAACGTTCTGTACTCAAACCCCAGCTTGTTTACAGTGCTCAGAGCATTGAAAGAGTCATTTGAACACTAGTAATGCAACGCTTCTGTGTCCGGTTTTGTATTCAGTTTCGATAAATGCTGCACGTGCTGTCAAACTGACGAAGCCTCTCTCTCACTATACACACCAATCATTCTTTTAGAGTGTGTACACTGCCTTACAGATATTTATAATCCTGTGTTTACATTTTGTTTAGGTCTAGACTTTTAAGACTCCCATAGCTCCAGGAAGCAGCTAAGTAGAGTTGGACCGGACGTCAACTGCAAAACCAACCAGTTAGTCCTCGGCCCTAGTTATTTACCCTGTAAAACAAAAAAATGTTTGCCTGTGTAATGTTGCTGCTCCATCTGTTTGTTGCCAAAAAACTAAAGAAACTGTGATGTACCTGTGGACCTATGGCCTTAGGAGGCAGTAATGAGCTAATTCAATTCAATTCAGCTCAATTGTATTTGTATAGTGGCAAATCAGCATCAGGAGGTAGAGAGGGTCGTCCACGAGAAGGTACTTAGTTCAATCGCCGGCTCCTCCATTCTGCATTCCTTGGTCAAGATACTGAACCCAGAGTTTCTGTGCCAGCAGTGTATGAATGGTGTGAGATAGAAAAGAAAGATATAAACTATAGAAGCTCTGTATGAATGCGAGTGAGAATATGCGAATTTGACTTGTACTGTAAAATGCTTTTAGTGGTCGATAAGACTGGAAAAACTATATAAATACAGACATTTAACATATAAATCACGTTTTCAAAAATATTTTATCGTTAAAATTTTAAGTTTATAATATAAAAGAAAATGTTTTAGGAATGAGGAGTAACAGGTTCATTATGCAACAGAAGGTTTCGATTTCTGTTGCCGGTAGACGTAGTGGGTTCTCTGGTGCAGTGGTATGCCCGTTTGGAAGAAGGTTCCCAGTTCAATGTCACTTATATTATATCATAAAAATGGGGAATAACTTTCTGATAAACATAAGCTTTAGATTGTCTCTCTATAATCAATGGTTGCATCTTGGAGAATGTGATTTTGGACCTTATTGTGTTGACCTCGACCTCTGATTAGCTCCTTAAGCTATTCACGTGTAGGTACAAGTAATACAAGTGTGCAATTCATTCACTGTACATATTCTCACACTGCACACATTTTCCTGTTTTTACACTGTATATATGAGTTTAATTCAAATCATATTTTCTAAATTTTCATATTCCTTACACTTAAGTATTGCATGGTACATATGACTTACTGATGCCTATTTTGACTTGCTGCTGTAATACTGCAAATTTCTCCATTGTGGAACTAATTAAGGATTATCTTATCTTATGCGATATTCCCACCAGGTTTGATGAAAGTACACACACACCCACACATCAGGCTGATGCTTATCTACACTTCACATCGTTTTTGGAGATATTGTGTGAACACCCACAATGCAGTTTAATATCAAGGGTAGCGTGGAAGTGGTCCAGAGTGTATTTGACCAGTAGGAACCTCTCAGCCAATGAAGCTGCAGAGGCTTTTCCAGTTCAGACAGATATTTCTCAATAACATGTTTGCTCCCACAATGTTTATACAGAGGTGATGTCAAAGGCATTTACATCAGCATGTCCAGCTGTCTGTCTTGCATGCTCACACACACACACACACACACACACACACACACACACTCACACACACACACACACACACACACACACACACACACACACACACACACACACACACACACACACACTCACACACACACACACACACACACACACAGCGGCACGAGTCAAAGGTTATACTTCATGTGTACACCTGTTGATATGGGAAAGTGCTTTATTAACCACTCCCATTCCACTGACACGTGACCTTGATGACGCAATAACATGTTTTGAATACACCGTTTATCAAGGTAACGCTCTTCCACGTGCACTACACGCCTGCTAGAATGACGCCTTTCCTTACCATTGTAGGACTCAACACACAGGCCACTGTGAGATAGTTGTGGAGCGCATCAAAGCCTCACCATGTATGTGCTTTAAGAAAAGTAAGTGAGCAAAGAAGCCACGTTCTGTGTCTCATAATACAAATAGACAGCAGGTGTCATGACAGTAGCTTAATATTATCAAACAGATACGATTAAAGAATTGTAATGGTTAATTCCACTGATCAATGTCTTACTGCTGTTTTGACTGTTTTCTGTGCACTTAGCGGATGCAACCTCAAAGTTCAGGCCCTTACTTGGTAATTTCACCTCCTGTTGACCTTTATCTGTGCAACTGGGTGCTAGGGTTGATTCCTCTTTCTGTAGAAGTGTTTATATGCTTGCGCAATTACAGGAAAGTACTTTTTTCTTTAAACAAAAATAGCAGCGGTTATCTATTGTGACCTCATCGCCGCATTGTTTGTTCTATCACGTTTGAAGGGCCCCGGGGCTGTGGTTTTTGTTAGCAGCACAAATATTTATGTTCAGATTTAACACACAAAGTGGACGTAATTATCGTATTATCAAGTTGTGGTGACCAACAATCCTAAGGCATGGCCACTGACAGGGATTTTGGGTCCCACAAACACAGGCCATGTCATTCCAAAAAAGCATAACACTGCATAACATAAAAAATGTGACTATGACCATCTGTAACAGTTAGGGTTAATTCATGGGAAATTCATTTGGCTTCTTCGGTTTCAATGTCCTGGTGTTGTTGACTCACACTGTTATGTCACGGTGACACACTTGAACTGAATAGACCATTGTTACTGTTATCAGTCAAATGTCTGCTGTAGAAATTGAAACCATCATTTTTGCATTAAACAAAAAATGAGGAACAACATTAGTGTCTCCGCAGTGGAATGAATGCAGTACATAGACATGTCTGTGCAGCTGGCCTTGGCTTGAAAACTGAGTTTGTTAGAACAGATAGCACCTTTGTTGCTTTCATAATTCAGTTTTGTGCCTTACTCTGCATGGTTCCTATTACTGTGGACTCAGCTGCACTGCAGAGGTTACTGCAGGGTAATGGGGTTATTTAGGGGTAAAGAGGCTGAACTGAGTTCACCTCTAATGGCCTAATACTTAATATTAATTTATGAATTCATTAATATTCTTATATTATATTTCATATCAATTATAAAAACAATCATAATTTGGTAAATACTTAAAAACAACGAATGCTGAGAAAACACATTTAATCCTCTATGCTGAGGCACAATTACCTCTTTAGTAGACACATGAAGTTTTAGGGATCATTTATCATTTAACCTCAAACAAAGGACTTTTGGAGGCAGCATTAAACAAACTGTGAATACGCACTAATTGACATTGATCAGCTACTACAAAAAAAATGTGTATATCCATGGCCTGATTATTTCCTTTATCAATGGGTCGTCACCCCTAAGTAATGTCACTCTACCTCAGACGTCACCCCGTGGTCTTCAATACTGTATCCTCCTTAAAAAATTTTTAGATGCCGTATCGAACTATCTTCATTCCAAGATCTCACAAGCAGCCTCTTCTCACCCTGGGAGTCGATTACGACTTGCCCTCAGGAGAGATAGACTTCAGGTTCTTGGGCAATTTAGAATCCCCTCACCGACTGCGCGCAGATTTATACTTGGTCTTGAAAGTGGTTTGAAGCGTGAATGAGTTAGGCATCCCGGACGAGCCCCCAAATTGTCGTGGCAATTTCTGCAATCACCACCTTAACAACGAGGAACGAGACACAATTCTCTTACAGTATTGTCACACTTTAATGCTCAGAGCATGGTGCATACGACAAAGGTTAGTTTGTAATATGCACACCGATGGGAAACAGTTTTTTGTCTTTATACATTTGGCTCATCCCTCCCACTGATGACATCAAGGCAACAATGCCTTAGTTAAAGCTTCATTCAGTTGTACAGGATACAGCATGATCAAGGTTACATTGTATGAGATTCAATCATGATCAATCAAAGGGGAAATGAACATGAACATATTGTGGTCAAAATGTTACATTTCCCTTACAAGTTGCATCCAAGCTAACTTAAACTATAAACAGGCAAATAAAGTTAAAGTAAACACATGAGCGTAACTTCAGAATTGTAGGAGTGGGGAAATGGTGTTTAATATGGCTTAAAACTGCACTACAGCCCCTGAATATGACCCCTGGGGGAGCTTCTAATGACAGAATCCTTATGCAGTTAATGGACTGGAGGTAATGTAGAGTTTCCATTTTTAGAAATGCGAGGGGGTTTTCTTTAAAGAACTTCCATAAAACACAACCTGAAAATAATCAATAACCACAGTTAGTTGTTGTCTTTGAACAAACTTCTAGAGAATACAGGTCTCGCCTATTTACTCAACAGTTCACACCACATTACACAGTGAAAATGATCTTTCACCACAGTGTTTGTTTGTTGAATATGTCAGAAACATAAATGTTTGCAACAGTTCCTGTACACATTTCAAAGTAAAGCACACCAGTGTTCCTGTTGACTGAATCCATTCTTTTTTTTTAACAAGGTTTTTATTGTTATCTGAAAACTGCAACATGCACGGCTTCATACCATAAGCTAGTGTCCTGGCATCAGTTGAGTACATAAGCCAACTTGTACAAATACAGTTGTCATACCAGATACCTCACGAAGCAGCCCATCAGACATGCTGCCAATGTGAACACAGACACACACAACTGTGACACAGAGCAGAACGGCAGTGCAGCCGTTCTGCATTGAGGCCGCAGCCAGTGTGGTTTGGGCACATCACCACAAATCCTTGTCGGTGTCTTCTACGGGTATGGCTCCCTTTTTTCACCGGAGACGCATTCTCTCTTTTAAAAATAACTTTTGCATCTATCGAGTGTTAGAAGCGTCATCAACCCCCCCCCACTTGTTTGCGGTGAATCCAGCGAACAGCGAACCCCTAAACCCTCAACTGTCTAACACGGACATTTGCATTCACACAAACTGCGGAGGATCTCCGGAGTCCGGTGCATGTCTGAGAGCAGCTTAATATAGTGTTTTGAGTTTTTGCTTGCTGTTGAAAATCAAGGCTGCAGTGAGAGTGCAGGGACATCTGTGGATCAGGAGCGTTCTGTTTCACCTGTAAGCACACAATCAGCTCAGTGAACTGCAGCATTGCAAAATCCATTGAAGGGTGAACATTGCACTGAACAGTGTGTGACAAGAGCATGCGACACGGGTTTCTCTCTATGTTATTATTGGTGTGTAAGCAGTGGCTTCCAGACTGCAGACTGTGCTTGACTGTGCATATGTGGACTTGTAACCCATTTGCCCCAACAGACTTTTTCAGGTCCCCAGGTGTTTGATACAGATTCTTGTGTAGCTGTAGAGTGGTTTACGATTTTCCCACTCCTTCCACTCCTTGGTTGAGTCCTTTCTACCCTTTCTGGGTTGTAGTCTTCCCAAGTGGCACTAGTATCTCAGAACATAAAATATTTGTTATCCCTCTTTAGCTTTGTAAAAGTTTACCAGTTTTATTTTGAGGTCTACTAATTGCCTTTTCCCCATTGTGTTAGTTCCTCTCAGCAAACTGGTGTAGACTGCTCCTGGAGAACCACTCTCAAACATAAACTTAAAGTGTAATTTAACATATATGGTGTCACTCATGAATTAAGAATAGATTTTACGTAAGCCCCCCCCATCACTCACTCGCTCACTTTGGGAACTGTTGGGTTTCTCTATGATATTGTAAGGTGACCTTACTATGTGCCTTGAGGTAATTTATGTTGTGATTTGGTGCAAAATACGTGAAACTGAATTGAATCGAATTGACTTTAATTGAATTTAACTCAATATGCGAATACATTATCTGTAAATAGAAGTCCTTGTCCTAATAGTCAGTTCCTGGAAGTCCTTGAAAGAGAAAACGTTTCTGTTTTACTTGCACTGGGTTGAATGGGTTGAAACATTGTCACATGGCAGCCGTGCAAATGTATTGATTTATCATCTATTTGTTCAACATAAACATGTCAAAACACACACACATGCACCAGCACATGTCGGTTAAACATGATCTCAGTAAAACACCTTCAGATTGTTATTGTCGTAGAACAGCTGATCATGGTTATAGTGGGGATCGGATCTCGCTTCCAGGTCCATCACAGCTACTCGATGGTAAACTGAATCAGTAGTTTTCATTTGAAAAACAGTAGTATTAATAAGCAAATAACCGTCTATGTCATTGAAGTTACATTATACCCTGTTTTAGCTGTTTGACTGGAAATTTGATGTTTTTCAAAGTGTGAAAGCTAAAGGCTTGGGTGACCACTCACAAATAGCTTGGTCAGAGTCAGCTGTGCATCATAAATGTCACATGGACGTGTTTTTCTGATGCACATGAATTAACTGTATCTAAATTCACAGTTTTGTGCTCCATGTCCTGGTACAGTGAACCAACAGAAATACACTATGCAAACGTATTTTGCACTTATTGAACAAACTAACATTATTTAGCTGCCATAGTGATACTGAGAGAGTGGATAAGATAAAACACTGGCAAACAATCAGACATGTTTTCAGTGTCTGTGAGTGTTACAGCAAGAGAGAGCAAAGTTCAAGGCTGATGGAAGCTCTTATCATCAACTTAAAGGTGAAGGTCAAGTATGATGACAGTCATGAACTCATAGAATAAAAAAGAACCAAACAATTGGTGATAGAACAGCATGGATGTATCATAGTGATTTGTATGTATTAAATACATTTTGACTGGGATGGTCAATGCTAGAATTGACACACTTTTATATGGAAGGGAGATTACATTCATTAGTAAAAAGGTACCCATGGCAATATGGAGAGGACATTTAGATTTTCCTCTTATTGTAAAACAGGTAAATGAATACATCATAACACCATTTTCCTTCAATGTTTTATTTTTATACTTTCAAGCATTCTGTGGCTCTCTTTGTGAAGTTCTCATGATTGTGGATTGATTTACAGTCTTTACTATATTACCATTAAAACAGTAATGTGGCTTGGTGATATCTGTTGAATCAAACGGCTGCCTGCCAGGTAGAAAAGCTACCTGTTGGCAGTAATGTAACAAAAGCAGATCTCCCTTTTATCAAACCACCACTGAAGTATGCACAACTCAACATGCCAGTAGCACATTCTACTACCTCAATACATCTGTACAGAAAGACAAAACATAAAAAAAAAAAAACACAATCAAATGATTCATATCACAGATACTGGGCCCCATTTACAAGCCTGTCTACCCATGTAACACAAACTATTACACATACAGGGCCACTTGCATATGTACAGGGACACATCCTTACCTAGATAATGCATTTCAGTCATTGGTGTGCGAGAGAAACAAAGCTCAATTGAAAGATAAAAAATGAATTCATGTTCTTCAGCAGCAAATTAAAACAACAGAAATGTATAATTCAATCTATTTACATATGCAGCAAAGCATCTTCATTAACACTGATAAATATATACTATGTACAATATGCACTTCAGCACTCTGACAAAAGACAGAGCCTAGTGTTTCGATTTCAGCTTGTACCTGAAGTCCACATCATAGGTAGGCTGAAGGATTCCCAGTCCAGCACGGGACTGGTCCAGAAGTGGGACTTTGACAGCGGGGTCCAACAGTTCCACATCAAAGTAGGCCAGCACGAGACTGAGGAACTGCTTGATCTCATACACAGCAAAAAACCTGCCTGGGCATTTGGTGACCCCGGAGCCGAAGGGCATGCAGTAGTAACGCAGCCGCCGTCCGTTGCGGAAAAATGAGGTTTTCTCCTGACCATTCCCATCCAGGAAACGGTCAAACTTGTATTCCTGTAGTGTGAAGAGGAGAGAGTGAGATGAGTTTTCAGTGGGGCATAACAAATTATAGTGAGTTCTTGAAAAAGGCAGTTTTCAGTCTTACATAGGGATCCTCGTAGATTTCTGGATCGTAGTGCAGCATGGGCGGATATAAAGCAAGGACATCATCCTTCCTTATACGGTAAGCTTCTTGGTTGTCAAGGTGAAGCAGAAAGTCTTCCTTGGCCATACGCACATTCATAGAAGCACTAGAAAGACGCATGGCTTCATTGATAATGCTGTCTACAGACAGAAGGGAATACAAATAATTTAGGTTAATAACATTACTTAACTGCCTTTAAAAGTACAAAACATGCCCATCTATTCTGTATGAAGACCCCCGCAGTGTGTCACGTATGCCATGTTAACAACACAGGATTTCAATTTAGCAATGGTGGTCGTGATACAAGTTACTTCTATATTCTAGTGATCCATTGGAAATCTTACCCAGAACAGGCATGTTGTCCAGCTGCTCCCTGGTAAGGCTCAGAGAGGGGTTACTTGGGTCAACTGTGAGACTGTAATCGTCCACAATTTTCTGCACCTCCTCACGAGCTGCTCTCAGAGCATCAGGGCTCCTGGACACAGGCACAGAAGCCTGTTAGGCACATCCACTGTCACTGTTGTTAGGGATGCACTATTGTAATACATACACACCCCATAGCTTATTAGAGAGTTTATTTTTTATTTTTGTATATACAACTCATCAAAAGACAACAGTTACTGTAGGTAAACTGTTGGGCAAAAGGGCAATTTCAGCAATTTAAATCAAATCTACAAAAGATTAAGGTGTGCATAAAGTAAAGGGGTCTGAATACTTTCTGAGACTACTGTTCATCAGATCAACGGTGCAGGAACTGTTGCCTTTATCATACAGACGACAGCCCCACAGTTTTATGGGAGAGAAAGTATTTGTTGCATAATGTTTTGCAGTTAATCACCGTCTTAACATACAGATATCCTCATGGTTCTATTTCCAATCCAATGTGCTGGACTACACAGAGAGTACCATGAAAAGCACATCAGTGACCTCAATGTTAATTGGCTATATAAATCATGCATTTTAGCCTGGCGATGCTGATAGGTCTGGTGCCCTACACACTTAGATTCTCACACTATTCTAACACTAATTATCTCTAGAGAGGAGATTGCCTCACACTCACAATGACAAATATATATCTATGAAAAAGACAAATGAGGTTTATCACGTATACTCCTTTCCTCAGCTCTTGGTCCAAGTGACAGTGAGGGCGGTGAGTCATTCTGTGTGGCGTGGCAGCACTGTTAGCTCGGTATCAAATTGAACATCTAAATTAGGCAATCAGCTCCTTACACGTAGCTACGTGTCAAAGCAAGCTGCTTTATCTTCTGTTAGATACCTGGTATCGAAATAATTTGGTTGGGTAGCCACTGTGTCCACAGGCTGTAACAGCACAGTGTTTTCATAGTAACAGTTAATAACACCTGAACTGACAACTGACTTAACTGACAGGATTAATTCTAGCATAGAAATTCTTTTTATTTTTATAGACAGAGCAGAATACCCCCACATTGATGAGTTGAGTCATTCGTTCTGGCTGCCGTCTGTTTTATTAACGATATGAAAAAGAAAATTTGTTCAGCATACCTGATCATATAAAAGAGACACCAGAAGGTAGCAGGCAGGGTGTTAGCCTGTGAGGCCCAGAGCAGAGCGACGTGAGTCCGTGCCTTGCTCAAGTCATTAAAGGTCGATAAGGCATCATTTAGGATTATCCTCATGGAGATCAGATCAGACACGTTCTCCCTCTTGGAAAGGTTTTCAGGATTCATGGTCTTTGCCAGGTTCTACAAATTTGAAAGGATGAGTACAAAAATAAATGTAAATATATGGGTTTCTTTTATGCAAGGTTTATACTGCTAAAATAATTAGAATAGTTAGAAATGGCAGCAAAGAAACATGAGATGTGATTTTAGAGCAAAATAGTTTATGTTTTCATTTTCTCCTTTGATAGTCTTAGGGGAAAGCCCACTCACCTCTCTGGCACTGTAGGCACTCTTGAAGACATGGATGGGCAGACCAGCCACCAAGGCAGGAAAGATCTTGTCAAATTCTTTGAAATTCTCCAGAGCGTTGAGCACCAAGGCTTTCTGGGCTGCCTGCCTAGCTTGACACTTATCTTCACCAAGCTCTTTACCAAACAGTGTCAAATAGCCAGCCTCAAACATCACCTGGGGATCAGCAGGCCAAAAAGGAAATGTGTTAGGATTGTTGGAACATGATACAGGCCATGGCTAATATGGAAATGTAAACTGAATATACAGGGGGTATTGTTAAAGAACTTTACATGACGCTTTGGAAGATAAAATTATAAAATGAATGTTGTCATCAATCTTATTCAGACTGTCCACTATGAATCGCAGACCCTTAGGACCTGAGGCAAACGACCTATTCCAGTATCTTTAATTTTCTAATTTTCTATAATTTTTCTATAGCCCAGTTACTGACCTTGTAACAGAAAGCAAAGATGCCGTCCACCTCCCAGTCCTCCTTCCTGGGACTCAGTGTGTCTGACTTCAGCATGACATCCTGCAGGTGACCCATCATAGTCTGTATCAGGGAGGGTAGAGCCTCACCCTGTAGGGTCTTCAGAAAGGTTTGGTGGAGGTTCTCTGTGGTGTGGCCATGGCGAGGGTCGAAGCTGTCATGGCCAAAGGCCTGGTGAGGGAAGGAAGAAGAGGTATAGGATGAAGAAATAATATTCTGACATAAGTAGAATAATGATAAAAGGAGACATCAAATAAATTTACCTTGACAGATGTATCAAAGTGGAACTTCCTCCAATCCAAGTGCCTCCCCTGTCTGATGACTGAGTGGTACGAGAAGGGGTCACACAGAAAATGGATGTACTGGCCTGCAATCTTGCAGGTGAAAATGTGGCCGTACTTCTTCTGGCGGCTGCGGAGGAATTGGAGAGGGTTGGCCCCGAACTGCAAAGCACAGCCCAGGTAAGGGATGAAGCCATTTTCAACTATAGGCTCCCCAGGTTGCCTATTTTGAGAAAGAGATTTCAGAGAATATTCAGTACACAACCAACACTAACCACCACTGATCAAACGTAAAATCCTTGTCTGTATTGTGGCTCAGTAGTTTATGGGGGATACAGAGGATTGTATTCATTGAAACTAATAATCACTGAGAGGAGTAAACGCTCATTTTGCTTCTCATTATGGCTGATAATAGGATTCAACTGTGTGAAAACCATGTACCCTCGAAATGTCATTTCTTTAAATGAAATCAGAAACAAAGTCTTGTTTTATGCTTTGTGAGTGCAAAACGAACAATAACATTTTGGATCATTCTAAGACAAAAGACAAAGGCATAACATCAATCATCAAATATAGCTATACATGGTTTGAACTGAACTACAGCCCCACAGACCAAATTATGTACAATGACTAAATTGTATTAATTAGGATTGGGTAAACCTGGTGGGATTCTATTTGTAATCTAAGGTAGTGACAATAGAGAGAGAGAGAGAGAGAGAGAGAGAGAGAGAGATATTGAAAGTAAATTAGAGAAAAATGGGTGATCCAACAAAGGTCTCCACCAGATGCAAACACCACCAGGGCACCCTGTGACCTAGAGTTTTAGGGTGCTGCCTATGCAGTTGCAACATCACTGGTCAATTCCAGACAATACCTTCTTGCCTTAACTTGCCCCCCTCCTTGTTCCTTCTCTTTTGTGTTACCACTCTACCTTTGATTCAAAAGGATAAAATACCTCCCAAAACAGTTAAAAAATGAATACTGCTACCACTTCATGCTGCTAGATACACCTTTTTTCCACTGACGATAGCTGATTATGCTTGTATTTGTTCAAATTAACATCATGGTCCTCCCAACGACTACACTTCAACAAAAACATTTCCAAAACATTACAAAGCAGTGTTGTTGTAGGTTCATACCAGCCTTCATGGCATTATGACACTCCTGCAAATAAGCTAAACATTTATATCATAAACTTAATTTGAAACCTTTCTCTGTTCAGTCTAACCACAGAGTCTTATAATTACTACAGGGAAAAACACTAGATCTGCGTCCTCTTCAATGTGAATACACATGACCAGTCATTACACAACCCTGACAACAGCAGCCAAACACTGACAGCACACTGGTGACAATGTGAAGCCTGCCAAACAAATTCCATCATCCCTACAAAAGCCTTTGTGTTAGTCCTGCTCATTTCATGCATACCCACAGTTTGTCACTCACACGATGGATAGCCAACATGAATCATGCACATGTGTTGTTGTTTGGCAGGACCTGTCACTTTTGATATGGGTGCAGTCCACTCAAAGTTAGTCTAGTTCAACAGAGTTCTACAATGTAGCATTGCAATTCTAGATGCATTGGCTGAATAAATACAGTACAGAATAACCAACAGGAATGCCTAATACATTGCACTATGTCCAGTCTTACCTGTGTCGTATCCCCACAGCGAGCCATAACAGGCAGCACAATGCCACAACTATTGCCCAGATCAGAGCAATGCTTAATATCATGATGATGATGATAACGATGATGATGAAGTTAGGAAGATCCAATACAGCAGGAGGCTCAGTAACAGCGACTAATGCTCACACAGATGGCAATGAGAGGAACGGTGCAATTCTAATTATGGAAGCAACCTGTGTGCATGTCTCAGTGAGCAGTGTCAGCTCAACTAAGTGTGATGACAGGCAGCATGTGGGAGGTTTTTATACCTGCTCTGTCTCAGGGTGGGACCTTGTTTTTTGTCTTCATCTTGTTGTGCAACAGAATGAGCATTATTACCCTATCTGCAGTGATGTTCTTACAGATAACCCTGTGTGTATTTCTGGATTGGGAAGGGTTTATAATTCTTTTCGGAATTTGTTGGTTTAAAAGAATCTTTGCATGTTCTGGCAGTGATTATTGTTCAAAACCTGAAGATTTGATGACTTTTTTAAAACAATCCTCAATATAAAAAATCTGATAATTTCACATCAGAAATCAGTTTGAAGTAGCCTGAGCTACATAGTTATCTGTAAATGCAACCGAAAGATTTATCTTGATTTCAGATCTTAAGATACGACGAGTGTAGCATATACTCCCTTTATCATCTAGTCTGTTATGTCACAGGGATTTCTCTAGGAAATTGGGTTCCATGTTGTTCTCTCTCTCTCTCTTTGTGTGTGTGTGTGTGTGTGTGTGTGTGTGTGTGTGTGTGTGTGTGTGTGTGTGTGTGTGTGTGTGTGTGTGTGTGTGTGTGTGTGTGAAAGAGAGAGATGGCCTTGACTGGAGTCCATGGACAGTGTTACCTGAGGGGGGAATTCAGGTTGGTAAACCGATTCAAGGTCTCTGCTGTACTCCCGTTGTGTGGTGGTAGCTGAACTAAATATTACCTTCGTGCCATATGTGACGTAAGTATGACCTGTTGAGACTTGCCATAACCAACAAGTGTGCAGACGAGGTAAAAATCTAGTTCACCAAGAAAGATACAATTGAAAGGATTAATTAATAAGGAAACAGCCAAACAGATTTTAGCGCATATAACCCATTTTCTCAACTTGCTATAATAATGGTAGATTGGCCAAGATAACTGATTTGTGTTCAAAGCCATTTTCTCTGCAGGTGTTTGATCTGACTGCAGTGCCAGATTAAAAGTTTGGGGAAATCAGAGGCAGTGTGTTCAAATGCAATGCAACCAATATGTAAGATAAATATTTTGATAAAGCAAATTGGTAGCCTGATGACATATCAAGACCCAGGCTGCATGGGAAAATGGCAAAAAGCTGAAATGCTGGCAAAGCACCAACCAATCACATTAACTTCATCTGGCTGTTTCTCTTGATTGACAGATAAAGACATCAAGTCTACATTAAACCCTTCTGCATAAGACATCAGCTGCTGTCTGAGTTCTCCTTTCACCAGCTTCCAGGAAACTTCCATAACAGCACCATACCTCTGTGATGAAAGAAGCTGCACTACATTACTACCAATGTTTTTGCATTAGACATAAAAAAGCTGTTCTCATGGTCTGTCTTTTTGTGTATAAACTATTGGCTCGGGCAGAGTTTAAGCACCTGAACGTTTTGAAAGGGTTAGGGTTGGTATCGCTTTAACACCGGTATTGGAAAACCCCCAAACAATACCCATCCCTACTCCTGTCATGCTTTGCGTCTTCTGTCCAGATGATGGGCAAAAGCGAATTTTGTGTGTGTTGATGCAGCATTTTCAAGATTTGTGCTGTGGAACCTGAGGTGCTGGGAGTTTTGCCCACACTAAGACATGACTTGTGTCTAATGCCACTTTAGTAGCCCCAGTCATAGTCTGCTCTGGCAAACAGACATTATTTAGATAGCTGGCTGGAACTCTAACATGGTGGCCAGGTAAGACAAGTTACATCATTTAAAGTATGTTCAAACAAAAACCGTTGCAAACATTTGTCTTTTCCAAAACTCAATAGCCAGTGGTATTAATGAGGTGCTGTCATGGTATTCAGAGCTTGTGTATCAACCTATAACAGACCTCTCCTTTGTTGTGCTTTAAATGTCTCTCCATCTATTACACTGTTCATGACACATTGATCAAGTCGGGTGTTATACTACAAGCATGATGCTTCAGTTGCCAGAGATCCTGCATCCAGCTCAGAAACATATATCTTGATTGCACCTTCTCTTGATTGGCTTACTGGTTTACAGCTGCTCTGAATGCACAGGGTGGCCATAAATGTGTAGACCTCCCATCCCATATGCCTCCCTACTCGCCAAATATGTCAGCCTATGAAAGTATTCTTATTTTCTACTCTTCCTTCTATTCTTTGTATATATATCTTTGGATGCATTTGCGGAATGATCATCAGCCGAGGGCCTCAACCTTCATGTGGTCCACCAGTGTGCTTCATGGGTAAAAAAAAAAGGCAGATGTTGGAGGGTTATGTACTGTAAATTTGACACTAATAAGAATAAATATAAAAATAAGTTGGTTCTATCATACAATATGCAGTTTAATCAAGGTCACTCCCTCAACGTTGTATTCAAATAGTCACCATGGATGTGTGAATTTGATGTAATACTTGCAGAGTCCTCCCATCAATTGCTGATAAAGATTGATATTTATTAACCTGTACAAATGCACAAAAAGCAAGGTCAAGGTTGAGCCGTGGTATTAGTTAGTATTCAGTTTCTTATCGGTTAATCATAGAGTGATCTTACCTTTGCACTCTGAGAGAACAGCTGCGTGTCAACCTTGAAGAAAGGCTTTGCATGCATAATTAGGGTTGAAAGGACAAGTGGTTATACCGAGAAAATAAAATCACAAAACCAAACTCTTTTGGGTATGTTAGAGCAGACAGACTAATGAATTGACAACTTTGATTTATATTTTGTCTCATGTTAGTCTGTTTAGTGACAGTGAGTGTAGGTTTCAGTCCTTGGCTTTGGTCATAGGCAGCTATGTTTTGCTACCCAGGTGTGGAAGATATCTTCACTTCCTTAATGTCAAGTAACAATAGTAATACTATGATGTAAAAGTTCTTCATATCCTTTTACAGAAAAATGTAAGTATTAGCAGCACAATATACTTTAACTATTGAAAATATAAGGACTTATGAATGCGCTAATTTTACTACTTTATTACCTGTTGGGTATTTACTGTATAAAAATGTAATATGTTATTTTTGACTTTTTGTTATGACAACTCAGTGTTCATAATGTAGATGTTTCCTAATGCAAAAACAGGAGTTCCAATGAAATGAATGAACTGGATATTTTGCCCTGCACCACTCAGTTCATATTAGTTCATACTACAGTAACCTGCAGCTTCCCCGCCCCTTTCAGGTCACTACTGGCTAAATAACATTGGATATCTCTCTCAGACACACACACACACACACACACACACACACACACACACACACACACACACACACACACCCCTTGTATGTAAGTGGGATTTCATGCATATTGATTTCTGCATACCCCAATATGTTTGCATAACTGTGCATCACGTGGCACACAAGCACATTTAGAAAACATGGTGGTGATTTCATTATGGGAACTATTGGGTCTTCATGAGATGAGACAATGTCTGTGGTTGTGACATGTCACACAATCTACTCATCCACACTGATGCTCTCAACCCCCACACATTATTGTGTTGTAACAAGCTGGAAATAAACTGGTGGTGACATTTCATCATCAGAAATTAGCCAGTATTAACTGCACCACTCAGTTCATATTAGTTCATGCTACAGTAACCTGCAGCTCGCACCCCAACCCCCCCCCCCCCTTCAGGTCACTACTGGGCAAATAACATCTCGTCACACACACACACACACGCACACGCACACACACACACACACACACACACAGGCTGTGACTTGAGCAGATCAATCCCGGACGCATGCCAAAGTGTCCATGGGTAGGATTCCTGATGACTGTGCGATAGAGAAAAGTGCTGCACATAGATGCACTATATAAATGTGGGTGTTGTCGTGGCAATTTCTGCAATCCCACTTTGACAACGAGGAACGAGACACAATTCTCTTACAGTATTGTCACACTTTAATGCTCAGAGCATGGTGCATAAGAGAAAGGTTAGTTTGTAATATGCACCCCGATGGGAGGCAGTTCTTTGTCTTTATACATTTGGTTCATCCCTCCCACTGATGACATCAAGGCAACAATGCCTTAGTTAAAGCTTCATTCAGTTGTACAGGATACAGCATGATCAAGGTTACATTGTATGAGATTCAACCATGATCAATCAAAGGGGAAATGAACATGAACATATTGTGGTCAAAATGTTACATTTCCCTTACAGTGTGAAAGGATGTTCTCTCTGGAGAGCTCATTCTTTTCCTCTCTCTGCTTCCTGGCCTTCTCTTAAGTAGAGACAACAAGACATCGGCTTCCTCGTCTCTCGAGGTTTTCTGCGATCCTTTGTCGATCTGTCTTCCTCAGGCAACATTGGTGGGTTTTGTTGACTCCTTCCTGTCCCACAGGAAGAGTAGGTTGGATGCCTGGGTGTCTGAAAGTGGCATCTGGGTGGACTCACTCTTATCTCAGACTCAGATCGATGGAAAGCTGCATGTTTCTGCAAGATATTTCCAGAAATCACTGAAGCACGTCTCACTCTCTCATGAGACAGAAGTGAATTAATACTTTTAACAGACACTGTCATTAAGTATGTTCAGTCCCTTTGAAGTCAATTGTTCAAAGAGGTTGTCATGGTGATGAAGCCAGCAGGTTACAATGCATGTAGCTTTATATTGATCCTAAGATAAATAAAGATACATTACATTTAATAGGACAATTTTTTTCTGTTATTAATCAATTCATTTTTCCTTTTCCTTTTTTTATTAGTTTTATCTATTTAATCTTTTATGAACAATTTGACACCAATCAACTTGTGGTACAAATTCAATTTAACAGTACATCAAACAGAACAAGCATTTTCTCTTTAGTTAACAAACAAATTGTTTATAATGAACTCAGCTATTTTAAGAAATGTTTGACAAATGATTAGTTACATGCTATAACATAGCTGTCACCATATCAAGTGATATACGATTACACATGAACAAATCCATTAAGTGGGATACAATTATTACCTGCTGATTCACATTGGCACATCATTTTCAGAGAGGTGAAAGATAATTTAAAACTTAAGAATGTCTGAGTTAAAGTTAACTTTTTACCTTCAAAGATTGTAAAGATTCTCCAAAACTCTCAGCCAAAGCTTATGGACTTCAAAAACAAACCAATCTGCTCTGTTGTTATTGCAGTGTTCATAAATAAATTCGACACAATAAAATGTAATATTTAACATTCATACGATACATACAAATCTATCTTATATGATTAGAACTGCGTAAACTTATATTGTCAGTTATTTACTTTGACTGGGAAGATGGGTCACGGGTGAAGAATAACCCCTTTAAATTTTGATGCAGAATCAGACAAAGGGCGGATGCAGGACACAGAGTTTTCTTTGTTGTTGACATTTTTACCAATTTTCGAGGTAATGATTCATGGATCTTAATGAAAAAAATCTGGCATTTTTAGGGGACTGATATCTATGAGTGTGTGGAATTTGGTGTGGCCTGACTGGATTCAGGGAGAATGTTGGGCCTGGGAGGAGGTAAGCACTTTATTGAGTGCAAAATGACATTTCAATCAGAGAACTCGGTGTTGTGTTATGCACATGGTTCGTGTGAACACACAAAGACTATGTAGCTGCGGCTACTAGCGTCGAACAGATGCAGGTGGTTTGGTTGCATTTCTATTCATCAGTAGAATCACTCTCTGATAGAGATGTGATCACAGAGTTTACAGTTTCAGAGACTTTCACATAGTCTTCTGACCCATTGTCAATTAGAGAAGAGTCTACTGCCATGCTTGTGAGGCTCTAAGCTACAGTAGTGTCAGTGATAACATCCCAATGCTAGACAAGTTCAATGTTTACCATCAAATGTTAGCAAGCTAACTTACCATTGCTGCCATCCCCACAGCCATGTCATAAATAAATGTAAATAATGTCTACAGTAGGTTTTAGGTTTTTAGGGAAATTAAATGGTTGTGGTTGAAACCAAACTTTTGGAGATACACACCAAAGAGCCTCATCTGTGTCTAATGTCGCTCGCTGCTGTACAGTTAAAAGCAATTTCTGCCACATCATGTTAAGTGACCTACACTTATTATTCAGCAGTTACACGTCCTGAGATACTGATATCAAATACAGGCTGTATGCCATGTGGGGATTGCTGATCCCAGTTCGATCCACTCCTGCGTTGGCATGGAACACTGGGCTGATATGGCTTTAACCTTGAGTTAACTTTAAGAGGTTGTAGATGAAGGCCAGCTGAACAGAAAGACAGCGAGACAGACAGAGGAAGAGAGATAAAAAGTTCAAGAGAGCAAAGAAACCGAATGATAATCACTAAGCTACACTAAACAAACACTTCCCAATAATTGATTGTTCAGCTTGCAGGACCTTGGAACTCCTGATAAACTGTAGCAACTCTAGGAATACAGTTACCACTGCAGTCACATGGAGTTCTGTTTGAAATTCTGAGAAAAGGTAAACACTAAGTGTCCATTTGGAAAAGGATTTATGCTCTTTCTGATACTTTTTGGTTGCTGCTGCACCTCCCGAAGAAGACAGAACTTGCCGAACGTTAATCTATAGAAATCAATATGTGGAGACTACGAGTTAGAAGTGTGCAGTGCACAATCTTCAACTTTAAACATTTGATTCTTACGTCAAATATACACTTTGAGGATTTTAAAGTACTACACAAGCCTTTTGTGTTACAACTGTAAAAGTCAACCAAAAATGGGCTCAGACATAAGCATTGAATGGTGCATTATCCTCATCGACAATTTAAATAATGTCTACTCAAACACTCACACAATGTTGACAAGAGACGAGAGTGGCAGAGATACTTGCACAATTTTTTAGAGAAATAGACAAGAAAAAGGTTCAAGATTCAATCCTTTATTACTGTATCAACAAAGTTGGTTGGAATTTGTCTTAGCAAGCTCACCAAAACACACACAAGACAAAATACCCACTCAAAACACATCACCAAGTATGAAAGACATAAATAAATGTGAATAAATACTTTTTTAGTTCTATATGAGTAGTTGAGCAACTTGTATGCTTCAGCTGAAAGCTCGCTGTCATGAGCCCTGCTTGTGCCTCTTGTGTTTTTTTCCTTCTTCCCTGTTGAGGAGGATGTCAGAGTGGCAGGGGAGTGAGGAGTGGAGGAGGCACACCTACCACGAATAGAAAGGTCCCCTGGAGAGATCAGTTATCCCTCTCTCTCTTCTCTCAGCCATCAGGGTTTGGTGTTTGACTTCTCATATAACATTTGTTGTTCGATAAATAAAGTTATTATTCTTAAAAACCCTCAAGATCTGTGTGGTCTCCCTCAATGTTTTGGCTTTTCCAAGTGTTGTTTGATTTGGCTGTGTAACACTATCAGATACATGATAAACGTAAATGATACAAAAGCTGTGAAATGTGTTGCAAAGCGCTAACTTCCTTGTGTGGGCCGACAACAGCCTCATTCTGAACTACACAAGATACATATTTCTGACCTTGACCTTATGTAACTTCTACTGCTCTTCCTCCTTATCTTATCCTGATACTGTTCAGTTCAGCACTGTGCACTGTTCTATGTTATGTGAATCCAGAATGATGTTCTGCAGTGGAACAACAAAATAAAAATCAGCTGATGCAACCATTTTTAAAACTCTGTAAATTAAGGAAGTAGGCCTTTTCGGGAAGGTTGAGAGGTATTGGGAAGTATTAAAAGTTGAATAGGTTCAATGTTTTTTTTTAATAGAACTAGGATGATCAGTGCAACGAAATAGGTGAGTTTCATTTGCATGTCGTTCTAAAGTGTGCAAACAATATTAACTTGTATCCTCTCTGAGTCTTTTAGCTTCAGTTTATATCTTATATGATTGTGAACAGCTGTTGTTTAAAGTGTGTGTGTGTGTGTGAAACAAATGATTTGGGTATGTTTCCTTCTTCATAAATCATTTGAAAGCCAAATCTAAAGTATTTAAAAGTATTTAAAGTATGTTATTATCTTTCAGAGTTCTTCTTCCTTGTACCATGCATGATACCTACAGTGTGTGGGTGATGTGCTATAGAGAAAGTGCTGTTCACAGATGCACTGTTTGAATGTGTGCGTGTGAATGATTAGATTTGTTGGCACATTTTAGCATCTAGGTGACTTACTGCCACCTGCAGGTCAGCAGAATATTGCAAGACCATTGGTAGGACAGTGCTTGGGTTGACATGCATTTACATGTAAAAAAACAAAAGATCTTCTGGGAAAACCTTAAACTGAAGCCTCACATTAACAGTCTCTGGTGCGTGTAGGTTCATGTGCTAAAAATGCAGGAGGAAGAAACTTTAATGAATGAACCCATCAATCTATCTAACCCTCTTTGTCTTCTCTCCTCTCGGTCCCATTTTCATCCTCTCATCTCAACCGGTCAAGGCAGATGTCCGCTAACACTGAGCCTGAGTGAGTGCTTGTTGTGGGAGCTGTTGAGTTTCTCCCGAATCTTGTGAGGTCCGTACTATGTACTGAGATAAAGTATGTTGTGAATTGGAGCCATACAAATAAAACTGAATTGGACTGAACTTCATCTGTGCAACTCTGAGACATTTGTAATTTGTAACATCTTGCACAGCTGGTATTTAAAAGGCCTTTTGATGTCTTGAATCTGCTTTCATAATAGTCACATTATAATGTCCTGGAGGTGCAGTGAAACACGTCAGGGTGGCATATTATGACGTGTTGTGGTTTTAGGTGTGTACACATACTAAATGTTACTTGCACGAAGGAGGTTGTTTGTTTGTTTATTCGTCTCTCAGGAGCGTGACTCAAAAACGACTAAACCGATTTCCATGACATTTTGTGAGGAGTGGGGCATGACCGAACGTTTTGGAGAGGATCTGGATAAGTGACATGATAAACCTATATATCTTAGTTCACATAAGTGACGCTGAGCATCCCTCCGCATACACTCACATGAAAACGTATTTTGGGCCTTGTTTTTCTCTTAGCATATGTGTTCCAGATCACATCTCATGAAACCCAGGAACTTAAAAATTTGGAGTACCCATCCATTGAAACACCCATCCTTTGTCATCTACAACACTAAAGTACTCAACTACAGGTTCCACAGAATGACAATCTTCTCCACCTTGAAATGGACTAACACATCCACAGCTATTCTCAAGAAAGTATACCAGAGACATCTTTTAAAGACAACAGAAGAAATGCGGCGTATCCAGGAGTGGTATGGCGTTGTCACATAAGGCAGCAGTGAGAGCACCCTTACCAATATAAAAATTGTGTGTCAACCAAAAATACTGTCTCCTGCCCCAAGTGGAAATCTATTAAGCTAGATTACAAAAGATGGCCGTAAAATATTAAGATTCTTCACACACAGCTAAAACTTTTTTAATTTTCTGTCTTTCTAGACTAAGAATCATTGTGACCATAATATCTAGGTTCCAGAATAGTACATATCCTAAAGCAGTCTGTCTTATTAACTTAAAAAAGCACAGCAGGCCACTCTATAGCTTTAAGAAAGCAATAAAGCAGATGTTTGTAATGCACTTGAAGCAGTTGATCAAGACGGTCGTTTGTTGATGCTGCATTTCCCCCTACACGTGGAAGGGTTTTGTCTATTGGGTTCATTTTATGTGTTTTATGCTTTTATGATTATTTTAAGGGTTAGGATGTTTTATACTTGTTTATTTATGAAGTATTTTATGAGTAACTGGTCTTAAAATGTATGGCTTTAATTGCATTTTCATTTTGCGCTGTCACAGCAAAATGTGTCTGTGCTCACAAATTTTGGCTGTATAGTGCCATCACTAAAGTGTTTGCACCTGGGCCAGTGCACAGGAAGTACGATGTTGCCGCTGACTGAGAGCCAATACAGTTAGAGCCAGTTTGGCAAGTTTGTGCGTGAATGAGTGAAGGTGACCTGTAATGTAAAACACTTTGGGTGGTTGTCAGGAATTGAAAAGCCATAAATGAATGTAATCTATTTACTTTTTACTTTTTACTATACTGTCCCATCACATTGTAATCTGAAGGGTTGAGAGAACACGAGCAGAAAAACAGGAGTGTTAAAAAAAAAACAAAAAAACTAGGTTACATATCACTTGATCAGCCAATCAGAGCACAATACAAAGATTTACAGAGTGATGTCAGAAGGAACACGTCTCTCTGGAGGGCTGTTGTGTGTGTGGTCTGATTTGATTGAAGGTCAACACACTATTAGGGATTACAGTGTGCTGAGCAGTCCATTTCAGTTGCAGTAGGTTTTGACATTGACAACGTAGACACTTTGGCAAGCAAGACTTCTATGTCCACGTGGGTTGTTGAGAAGTTACCTTTTCACTTTTACTCCTTCAAGCATTTTAGTCTGTTCATGAATAGTTGTGCAGGTGTGTTGGCAGGCTATGACAGTTTTAATTACATGTAAACTCAAAGTGCTTTATTTAAAAAAAAAAAAAAAAATCTAAAAATGTAGGCACAACAATTCAAAATAGGAAACATAGGTAGCATAAAGGTAACATAAATATAAGAAAATATTAGAACATGTAAAGTTACGTAAGTTAAGGTTACGTAATGCATGATTGGCATGCTTTACATAACCTAATAAGTATATATGTAATAAAAAGAGATAATGTCCAAAATAGCACCTTGATGTTTCAGTAAGTAAGAGGCAGATACAGAGATATCAGCTGTTGTGTTGACCTTGAACGTGAGGTCTAAGTGTAAGACACGCAATTACAAACCTTATCTCCTGCAGTCTGCCCAATAAAGAAGTCAGAAACTGAGTATTACACGTTTACCCCCTTATCAGCCACCTTACTCTGTTCATGAATGGACATCTGCCTTCATATTCCAGAAGTGAAGTGTCTGCAGGTTATCATCTGCTCCGTTGACCTTGAACATTAAGTCATTAAATGTTTGAGACACAATTATAAACCTTATCTGCCGCAGTCTACAGAGTGAAGTGAACACAGTCACTTTCTGGGGAGTTGTCTTCCTGCTTTAAGGTCAGGAGGTTACGTTTTAGTGAAGGTTAATGTATGGTTAGGGAGCTGGTGAGATTACAGCATCGTGGAGGGAAGTTTATATAAGTGGAGAAAAATATTTTGTGCGTGTTCTGGAATGGGGAAATCCCTTTTATATTTGTATTTAGTTCTGATGATAATATCTAGTTCTAAAGATGATGAGTTAACCAGGGGGATGAGACAATGGATTTGTCTTTAAAAAGGGGTGGGTAATTGGCAAGTCAATAAATGCTAGGCTATTTCTTAATGTCCTTCAGATTGTTAGCTGTAACCAGCTAGCCTACTTAATAACATTAGCAACATACTTTGACATTGATTTACATGCAGAATATGTTTTGCTATATGACAGTTTGCATTATTTTAATCAAATACGGGCAAATGAACTTTACATTGCTATTTAGTTCACGTTTACAGTGTCGAGCCTACGTCTCCATGAGCACCACTACTGTTGTGTGACATCAGACAACTGCTTCTCCGTTAGGTCCGGGTAGATGGTTTTGCTCCGAGTGCACAAGTCGGGACTTCAACTTTGAGTGGCGTTGCAATTTATGCTTTCCTCATAAGGCTGTACATTATACTAATCTTTTTGAGATGTTACATAAATCGAGTAAATACGGTTTATATTGAATTTTGAATAATTATAACCTTACTGTAGCTCCCTCATTCAACTTACATGAGAGTATAACGTCATTAACGTTAGAGCATATTCTTGTGCATTATGTGATGCCACACTATATGTGTTGTGTTCTGGCCTTGCACCTGTTGTGACACAAGGCTCAATGTGTGCATGTTTATCAATTAATGATAAAGTTTTTAACTTGTATGTAACCAAACTGTAATACAAGCAGTTATGGCATACTACTACTATATTATACACTGAGCTGAAATGTGTCAGAATTTGCTATATATGTATGCAGATTTTTCTTTATTTTAGTAAGTTACAATTTCTTACATTTACATGCTTATACTATGGAATGAAACTGAATTGTTACAAACTTAAACTGTTGACTACCATAGTGCTTTACAGTACAGTTTTACTTCCACCCTTCCCCAAACATTAATATGTAAATGTTTTTATGAGGGGTTCAGCCCAAGCAAACTTCGGAAGACTGGGATTTAAACCGCTGACCTTCTGGTTGGAGGACAATTGCTCTACCCCTGAGCCACAGCCGCCCTATAATCTCTCTGTTTCAAGATTCTCCGCGACAATCCCAAAATTCCAAATGCGAAAAAACCACGTTCCGGGCGCCACGGCTCACGAAAAGAGGTTCATGTTTTTAGTGGCAAATTATCGCAAACGTTTCCACCACAGTGTGTCCTCAGAGTCAGTGCAGACAGTGTGTGTCAAACTAAAGGTCAATATAGAGGCGACATCGTGTGATTAAGTGAAACGTTTCATCTATCATCCAAGAGGCTTCTTCACTTCGGTTCGACAGGTCTTGTGAGTAAAGAACGGATTCATATCTTGTTCCCAGATGTTATTATGTCGTGGTCCCGATATTTTTTTAATCAAATGTCACCAGGGGGCTCCCTAATTTACACATACACACAATTGGAGAGTTTTTACCAGTTGTTCTTCCTGCATTTAGCAGCTGTAACTGTGTTTCTTTTAGTCCGGACAATGTGTTTGTTCTCCTAGTAATTTTCTCATTTAAAAGTTTGATCCTCGCGGCTCTGCTCTCAGTTCACTTGTCCATGTCTGGGATTTGTCATATGCAGTAAACCCTTTCATTTGCACACGCTCAAATCTTGATGGGGAAAACCTGGCTTGACCTACCGAGTTGATAACCTGCTTCATGTGACCGCTTGGCCTAAATTGAGATTGTTAAGTTTACCAAGATATTGGAAAGATATCCTGGGTATGTTGAACCAGGTTTGTAGTACAGGTCCCTGGAGAATGTGATATGTGTACATTCATTACAGTTCGTTACATGAAGTAATATTTTTAAAATTCACTGTCAAATATTATTACAAATTGATAAATGTCCAATGCAAGAAGCCTTAAGTGCTTTGGCTGATGTTGTGGAGACTTCTCGCGTTGTTTCTTAGGATGCTCTGAAGTCAGAAAAGGTTCTCTTGAAAAACTCTGGTGGCTTACCGACATGGCATTGATGTTTTGTGCTGAGATGTTGTTGGAGGTGCGCTGGCTTCATGCAACTGCTAACTTTTCCCCCCGCAAAAAATGCACAATGCTTTGGCCGGATTGCAGCTCGTCGAAGTAAATCCCATTAAAGCATATTCTTCCTGATACTGGCAATATTTTGTTGGCCCTGTTTTCACTTTCTTTTTCACTTCTCTTTTCTTGTTTTCAGGTGAATCGCTGCTACTTTTTAACCACAAATCTTTTTTTGTTGATTTTGTTATTCAGAATTAAAACTGGCTTCCCATTCACAGTCAACAAACGTCATCATGAACGTGACTTGAGAAACGATAACATTGGAAATAGGAATATTGACTATAAAATGTGGTTTATTGAACTTACGTTTACATTTTTTACTGCAGTTCTGCAAAGTACCCATGTGTACTCTTGAGAATGACTGCTGCAGACCATAGAATCGGACAACTGACATAAATAAATGCAGTCAGTGCCACCAGCCCCAGAATCTAGAAAATGGCCACAGTCAATATTATGAATATGTTTATACTGTCCTTTAAATGCTGATCTGCCACTTGACCAGTTGATGGAAGAGATGCAGAGGAGAAGGGCAGAAAAAAAGTTGATTGAGTGTAAATAGTGTAAATGAGTGTAAATGAGTGTAAATAAGTATTCTTGGTGTATACAACAAGAAGCTACTGTGATCACCAGTCTTTCCATGGTGATGACTAACAATAATTCTCTTGTGGCCACTTCCATCACACATTAGCAAAGCATGACAATGACTTGTTATCTTGTTCTTATGGATTATGAATTTGTGGCCACAAATATCATGGGACAGGATCTTTATATTTCTTCTGACATAAAGAAAAATACTTTCCCCCCTTCCTCAAATAGTTCTTTATTGTATCTATCTTTTGGGATACAACTTCCTACCTGAGGAAAATTGCAATTCGTTGACCCAGATTTCGAATTGGATGCAGCCATCTGCTCCATGATTTGTTAAATTATATCGGACATTTGGTTGATAATTGCCAGATGCGCAGGTGGAATTACTCTTGGGCTTTTCCTTACTATTCTGAGATGGCATTACAACCGCAGTGCGATTGATATTTCTCAGAATATTTAATGATTTGTCATTTCAAAGCACACTGTCTGTCTCCCTGGTCTGAGGGCAGATACATGAAGTGGGAGAGAAACTCTTACAGCTGCCCTAAAGACCTCCCTTCATCTCTATTTGAGACAGAATAAAAGACAATGCACTCAGTCCAGTGTATTAACACAACATAAATTCAAATAAATAAATGCATTCCATTTTCATACACACATATTGCACATGGTCACCAAAAAGTCTCTGAAAGTACCCCAAACGTCTTAAGTGTCTTAAACTCATCTCGTCTCGTCTTTTAACATCAGTAAATACTTGAACCGGGTCAGGAGTTACTGCCAAATAAAAAAAAAAATGCAATCAGTCGACGGACTTTTTCCTCTGTTCCAAGAAATTTATCCTTGAAACAGCTTGATTAAAAATTCCTGATTCTCTGATGTAGCAATGTTTGAGGCCCCTCCCTCACTCTTCTCTCAGAACAAGCCAGCCGGTACCAGTCCAGCCTCCGAACACACAGATGTGCATGTTTAGTGTGTGTGTGGTAGTTTAAAAGTGTATGTAGGTAGCATCATAAAGGATACAGCAACTGTGGCTCTCATTTATCTTGCAAGAGATAAACTTATCAAGTCGTTCATAGTGGTTGTTAGAATAACAATAATCCCCCCCCCCCCGCTACAATAATCCTGTTCACAGATGTGTTAGACAGTAAAGCACATACAAGGCTGCTGTGTCTTTGTTTTGACTTTACAGTTTATAATGCGAAGTCCTTACCTGGTCCCATACATTTCTTTTTATCTGCAGGGGACATCACATCTGATCTCTTGTGAACCACCTCCAAGATGTCCACACACATGAAGAACATCCACTGAAACCAACAGTGGTTGTAGCCAGGTGTGTACTATATATGTTGCACAGTGCTCCAACTATATTTGTGTTCTATCAGTGTATTTTCAGGGATTGCAACTGTGTAACGTAGTGTTTACACACAGTAATGTGTGTCATCGGTTCTCTGTAACAGGCTAATAATACATAGAAAATAATTTTCTGTTCTTTTTTTTGTCTGAAAAAATCAGGTTCCAAATTACTTCAAAGGATCCTGAAGGATGTGAAGAAGTTGAGCCTGCACCACCAGACTTTGGATTCATTTCACAATGTTCGAGGGTGCTTGGGTTTGCCTCAAATAATGCCATCTTCCCTTTCATTGGAATGTTATGCAGGAAAGACATTTATAATGTATAGGATAGTTAATGTAATATTTACTAGACATATTTGTAAATCTATATTTTATGGGGGACATTCACAATGTAAGAAACATGTGACCACATTTATAAAGAATTTAATTCGGTAATAAATTAATTAATTGAAATCAATGGCTACCGAACACAGCTATTTACATGATGGGTGGTTTCAGCAGTGAACATTGAAAGTTCACATGTAATCATCAGGACCCCACAAGGTGCAAGATCCTTTTCTGTTTGTCATGAGTTGATTTGCTCTGCAAGGGCCCTTTGTTTGGTTGACCTGCTGTTTAAAGTCTCAGTTCGGTAATTTACACAGATTTCTTTGTTTTTCAGGTTGTACCTGTCTGCAATGCACATCAATGAAAATGCTGATCACCCTAAAGCAACCAGCTCTTCAGGGAAGCCGATCTATAAAATATCTGAAGGCAAAGAAGGGGCACTGCACAGCAAAGCCAGTGAGAACAGGCCCAACATACCGTAAGATACACTGAATGTTTTGATTACAAAAATGTATTTTTATTACAAAGTAAATACAATTTACATGAATAAAATATTTTACAAACATCACTCTACAAATGTTTTCCAGGTTACATCCAGGAACTGATGGAGGTCCTGTTTGACCAAGTCTCTAATGACTCTGCAGCGTACGTTGAGGAGGTCCTCTCAGTACGAGAGACTACCAAAAGAAGAGGTCATCGCTGGCTGTGTCAGTCGTTTCAGTCGAGGGGCGGTCCAAAGCCAACGCAACTGCTGCCATGTGAAGGACTTCACACGAGGGAATTACAAACCTCACCTTTCTCCCAAGATTGCCCCAGTTCAATGAACACGTTCATGCACAACACTGCAGGTGGACGAATTACTGTTGGCCACAACTGTTCGTATGCGGGCACACACACACACACACACACACACACACACACACACACACACACACACACACACACACACTGTATATGTAGAATGGCTTTAATTATGTGCCTTGTTCAGTCTCTTACGAGTTACAGGGACATCTGCTCATTGACAATGTAATCACCTTCAGCGGCATCTGAAAATCAAGGTATTAATATCAGATGAAAAGGATAACATCAACCTGCAATCTGTAAACTGAAGCATGTTAAACAGAGGACACAAATAACAATTTTAGACTTACCTCAGACAGGGTTATTTTAAATTATCCTTTTAAATCCACCTTTCCTTCCTGGCTGGTGTAGCTTCCCTCTGAACACTTGATGGCAGCATTCCCTCAAACATCATATCATGGTTGAGCTGCTTTTCAGATTGAAGGCAGCTGGATGTTTCATCAGTAAACTACGAATCAAACATTGCATTACCATCTGATTGGAGGTGTCAGCACACAGCACCATGCCTACCATGTATGCAGTTACACCATCACTAATTTGTAAATATCTTGCAACAACTCATTTTCTCCACCAAATCACACGCTGCACACGGCCTGCCCAGCATCAAACAGTACACAAAGGTACACTATGGAACCTTATCTTTAACCTGCTCCAGAGCAGGTTAAATGAAGATAAGAGATCAACCCGTACAAAACCACCGCCCACTGACCAATAACTTCCTTTGAAACATGACATCAGTGCTCTTAGAGGATCCAGTGGTACGCGGATTGTTGGGTCTCTGAGGAGGACAAGGGTCTGCAGAGACCAGCAAAATCATTTTGCCTACTCCGCCGAGTCTGTTTATGAAACATATAGATTGTGATTGGAGGGAATGATCAGCTGCTGGAGCCATATATGTGGACTATAGTGGCATCCGATCTTGATGGTGGATCATGATCTTGCTGGCTGCTGACCATAGACTTTGATTGCAGCAGGACTGCTCGATACATAGTATTTCTCCTCAGATCCTCGACCATTACTGACAATAATCCATCAATTCATTGACCTCCAGTTATGCTTCAAAATGTTTACCCTTATCAATGCTGCTAAAACCCTTATCTTTCTGATGTTCTCCATTACACTTGACATCTATTGCACTTCTGTCCGTCCTGGGAGAGGGATCCCTCACATGTGGCTCTCTCTGAGGTTTCTACCTTCTTTTTACCCTGTTAAAAGGGTTTTTAAGTAGTTTTTCCTTACTCTTGTTGAGGGTTAAGGGCAGAGGATGTCACACCTTGTTAAAGCCCTATGAGACAAACTGTGATTTGTGAATATGGGCTATACAAATAAAATTTGATTGATTGATTGATTGATTGATATCCAACCAGACATGAAGGAGCAATATGCTGACAGTACCACAGACTGTCTGCATCGCTCTACGTCCCTTGTTACCTGTACACTGTGGGTGATGCAGAGAATCTCAGCAGATACACTGAACACGATGACCATTTTACATTTTACTCATTAATTAATATCTTTTGTTTCAATATATATTGTTCTTTTTGTTCTCTACTTACTTTAATTTAGAATCAGACTTGTTTTACAAATCTCCTTGCACATTTGTATACTGATATCAATATACAGTAGAAATTAAACTAAAGTGCTGTACCTGTTGTATTCCAAAGATATGAAAACCAGCCCTCTTCCTTCCTGACAGTATATTTTTTTGTTTATTTTGTATTTACTCCCAGGTGAGCTTGAAACCACCAGGGTTGCAGTGAAAGAATAAGGCAAAAACTGGCATACACACAATGAAAATACATGTAAATAATGCATTACTGTTCATACTCAGATATTTTATGGAGGCCCCCAAACTTGTTTTTAAGGCCTGAGCACCAACCATTGCCAGGATCCTATTGTAATTTGTATTTGTATTTTTCTCCCATATAAAGCACATTTTTAGACTAAATATGCCTGAAAACCCACAACACCCACGGCACGTGTTTCAGTTGTGGTGGTGATTAATGTCTTGCGCATGGGCCGGGTTAAATGGCTTGACCACATCATTTAAAACACCAGCCACTGTGACACATTTTACCTTGATGCACGGACATATGGTACATGAGTCATACACAGAACAGAAAACGAAAACTTCTGGAGTCATAACCTCAACCCACAGTTGACCATTTTGAGGCATTTATTTAGTGATTACGTTAGTGGACGCTAACAAACAAAGTTGTTAAAATATAATACCATTCGAGAAGCAAACGAGACAAAGAGCTTGGACCATTGGCCATCTTTCCTGCTACTTTACACTGTGATTGCATGTTGTAGTATTAGCTTGTTGTAATACCTTGAGACATGCATGTTTTGTACTTTATTTTGGTAGCCTGTATTTTGGATTTTGGAGTACACGTGCATCAGCCCCCACTGATTTATACTCTCGTGTCCCCTTGCTTCCCCTCACTCATGTGAAGTGTTTTTCCTCAAGAACTTCTATCTCCCTCTCCTCCTCCTTTCTGCCGTAGCAGCCTGTAAGTGTGCTATTACACACAGCTCCCCTGCTGCGCTCCTTATAGCACCACTTATAACAAGCCCCCCCCCCCCCCACACCCCTGCCTCATCTCTCTTTTCCCCTTAGAATAACTTTAGAACCATACTGTAGATACTCATAACCATACATACAACAAAACAGTGTGCTGTGATAAATGTTTCATAAATATACGTTTATTACCAAACTAATTTATTAATTAGCAAAGCAAATAATTCAATAAGATTCAAAATGAAAATAGCTGCAGGCCAACACAGCCTCTCACATCCCTCTCTATTAGTTCCTAAGCTACAATTGATTTTACACCATTCAAAGATGTTCACAAAATAATTTACCTGTCACAACAAAACAAAAATGTATTAACACATTTCATTTTATTTACTCATCATACTGGCTTTAATTGTTTTATATATATATAGATAACCTTTGTTTTGCTTTAGATTCTTTGGTTTCTTTGTTGAGATTGATCCATAAATTGATCCCTTTCACTGTAATGCAATGTTCTATTAATTTGGTGCTAAATCTCATTTCTTTAAAGATCTCTGTTCCTTTAAGTTATAATTGCCTTATATGAAACCACCAGCCATAATGGGTTTCATGGATTCTCTATACTGATGATTCTGATCGCACTTTTTTGTACAATGAAACTGAATGAGTATGTTTTGCAAGCACTTGCCCAAACTTCACACCGTAGGTCAGATATGGAACATTATGTCAAATGCACAATGCTTTATTATCAATGAATCCTTTACTTTGTGTAACAGAGCTATATAGAGAGATATTTTCCCCTTTGTGTAATTCTTATGTGATTTCCAGTTCAAATTCTCACCTATATGAAACCTAAAAATGCAACGTGTCCCTCTTTTTTACTGGCAATGCATAATTCACTAGTCTGGATGGGATGGTACCTCTTAACCAGATCTTGTTATACAGCTTCCAGTGACATTTGTAATGTAGGTTTACTCCCTGCTGGCTGCCTGCAGAGAAAAGCAGCAAGGGAGAATTGCCAGTGTGCCATTCTAGTAAAGGTAAAAATGGGGATGGAGGGGGGGGTAATTGAAGTGATGCACATCTCAAGATCAAATTATTTGGACTGGTCTTGAATTCAACCCCCCACTGAGTGTTAGATATCATGCCTCCTGATTATTGTCGGATCGCTTCATACATGAAAGCGGTGTCCTAGTTCCATACACAATAGTTATTCTGGGTAAGACGTATTAGAAACTCAGTTTTGACAGGCTTCGACGTTTCCCAACTGGGTCATTCTTTTGCTAATGTTGTTTCTTCTCCATTTTTCAGAAGTTGTCTTAAGTCGTCTGACAAACTGAAGTAAGCTGCTGAACATGATTTTTGCTTCTGGAATGCTTTCATTCACATGCAGACATGGTTTTGATGGTGATACACAGTAATATAATGTGGTCTCCTTCCCTCGGACTGCTTTAGCAGGGCCTTGGATACCAAGTACATTTGAAGCACTGCTAAATGAAAAAAAGACAAACAGTGATTGATGTTATTAAAGTTGATTAGAGAGCCACTGACTGAGCTCAGGAGGTAGAGCCACAGATAGAGTGGGTTGTCCACTAACCAGAGGGTTGGCGGTTCAATCCCATTCCACGTGTCGAAGTATCCTTGTGCAATCCATCAAACACCAAAGTGCCCCTGACAGCTGTGCTGACGGTGTGTGATAGATAAAGTGCTGCACATTGACGCACTGTATGAATGTGTGTGGTGTGAAATAGGCTAATGGCAAAACTGTCATCACAACCTTGTCATGTGTTTCCGACTGGAATGGCTCTCACCAGATCTGGATTATTATGTGGATGGACATTGATTTGCACAAACAAAGAGGCCCCATTTAGACCTGGTATTAACTTGCATCTCAAGTGAGGCAATTACAAGGAGGACAGCTCTAAGTACATCAGATGTCCACGTGTCTCAAATGAACTTGGTCATATCATCATCAGTGCTGTTGCAGTACATCTACTTGTGAACAGCGAGGTGAGAGTTATAGGATCAGATGTAAATGAGTAGTTTAATAACAATATTTTTCTACATGAGTCACGCTCATCCTGCTCCACCTTCATCTGTTTTCAGGAATAAGAACATGAAGTAATTGTTCATTACCACACTCGACCCTAATTGCCCCGATCTGTTCATTATACAAATCATTCAATTGATTCAGTCATTCACTCTGGGAAGGTATAAATCAGTATCTGGTGACAAGGCTTGTGAAATTAATGATCAATTCCCATTCAAGTTTAGAAATGAATAACAAAGAGCGGGGCGCGACCTGATCCTTGCTTTTAATAAAGAAGGGGTAAAAGAAGTTGAGGTAAAATGGGCTAAAAACTGAGGACATATTAAGAGGAGGGAACTGTTCAATAGCAACAGGCTATTGGAAAATAAACATCCCACTTTCAATTGTACAGTAACCTCCTGAAAACCACAATTCAGTATCTTTATATTGCTACACTACAATGCTAAGTGTTATGGAAGTTTCCTGGAAGCTGGTGAGAGGAGAACTCAGGGCAGCAGCTGATGCAGAAGATTTTAATGTAGACTTGATGCATCAAGGAGACCAGAAGGTGAAACAATATACAAACGCTAACAGAGTAACATGAGCAATTGTCCCCCCCCAAGTCTGAAGATGTCTCCCACAGCATCCCAGTATATCTTCCTCTACTTGTGTCACCCATTCTAACAGCACATCCATGAATGGCTAGAATTGATGTCACTCTCTATGTTACATGTAGGTGTTTTCATCTTATTAGATAGTTAAGCCTAAAGTATGCCATTCAGAAATCACATTGTGTCCTTACGTCTTACCACTGGTGAAATACGCAAAAGAGTTGAAGTTGGTGCCTCTCTGTCTGGAGCATCTGAGTTAGATATGAAAGTCCTCGATGTAGACACTACAATGTTCTGTTGGTTGGTCCTTATCTATAACCTGACCTTGGGTACTGCTTAGTGAGAGAAGGGAGTATGTTTGGAACGAGGCAGGCCCCACTCTCTCAATGGTTGTACATATATAAAGTGTAATATACATTATATATATTATATATAGTGGCATATACAGTAATGTGTGAGGATGGTTAAAAAAATCCTCAACATTAGCAGGTGCCAGTATTTTTAGCGTTACAGATATGACTTATTATAGATCAAGCATGTGCATTTCAAGATGTTGCTTAAAAAAAAAGAAAAGGACATGACCAGATTTCAAAAGACTGTAATAGCAGTAAACAAGAGGACTGATTAAACCAGTTACATTTTGAAGACGTTAAAAGGGGACCGCTCAATTGTTTGTTTTTTCAGAGTTGTATTTGAATGGCTTAAAAACAAAAATATTAATCTTTCACAGTGAAAACAATTAAATCAGTGTTGTACTTGAGGGTGGTTGATGGTTTGAGTGGGAGGAATGGACCAGCATGCAGCTGTAAATTTTTTATGATTAAAAAGTTTTATTTGGATAATCCCCAAAAAGGAGCAAATATATTCATCATTTATAGGATCGTCTGCAGACAAATAGTGGGAAAACCTACACAGTAAACAGAACCCTGGCCCTCATTATCCTGGAGGTTGAAAGACTGATGGCGGAGGAGGCATAAACATGGGTAGTGAGGTTGATAAACAGATGAACATCTTACTTTGGAACAGATTTCATTACATAAGTGTGTGTATACATGTTGCAGATCAAAGTTGAACATCATGCAAGAGACGCACTGTATGTGTGAGAATTCCCTTATGGTGCGTTCACACCAAATAGAAAGCAAATTATTTTCACAATGAGATTACATACAAAGTTAATGCAACTTCTTTAGGCATAAAATAAAATATTATGTGATACCTTGAAACCTAGTGAGCATTGACAATGAAAGTCTCGGGAGACAGATCCTGTCCCCGACTTGAGCTAGCAGGTCAGGACACTGACCAGCCTCAGGTAGTGCTGGTAATTATTTAAGACAAAAATTTAAAAAAAAGTCTATCTAGTCTTTTAGCAATGAAAATGAGACTAAAAGAACAGTACAAGTAACCTGTGAAACAAATATATAAAGGATAATAAGAAGTCTTATTCAACAACCTGCATCTGTGGAATCATACTGTTGCTCCTGATCCATACTGTCAGGATAAGGAAAGCAGGACGACCCAAGTGCAAGAGCCTGGTTTAGGTAGAAAAAGCTACTTGCAGCAAAACAGGATTAAAAAAAACAAAGTCCAAAATTGCACATCCAGAAAAAGACTGCAAAAAGCTCAACTGAAAGGATCACGAGGAACAAGATGTCAAGACGAACTGACAAAGACAAAAGGAAGCACAGAGACTTATGTACACAAGGGGGCAGGGATGATCGATCACAGATGACACACATTAGGAACAGGTGCAGACGATCACAAGAGCAGGAAAACAGGACAAACGCAGGAAATAAAGGCACGGACACACAAGATTTCAAAATCAAAAAGGAACCAGAACCCAGGATTGAACTTTTAAACACAAGCCAAATCCAGACCAAGGGAAATGTCCATCATCAAAAGTGTCAAATCCAAAAGCTCTTCAGATACACAAGGCTCAGAGTCATGACACATAAACTGCTCATAATATCCTGTTAAGAATATGATCCATCTGCACTGCTGCTTGTGAGATTCACCTTTTAAAGATATGTGACCATCAGTGATGTAATCTGAGGTCATCTGTGAGTAAATTAATCCCAAATCCACTGAGAATTAAACAGAGGTAGAAAAAACAGACAGAAAACAGACACTTTGGAAAGAGCAGAGTGACATGGACACTTTGTGAGAGAAACCTGTAACCATGGTAACTGTTCATAAAGATGGCAACAGCGGTAGCCTCAAAATGTCATACAAATTATAATCATAGAATGAAAAGTTGACTAATTTGTCACGGACAAATAGAGAAAGGGCTGAACTCAAGTCACAAAGGAAGGGATGAACATGAGGAATGATAAAGCTTGAAATG